>NC_143566.1:23418970-23727352 GCF_054136105.1 Typopeltis vanoorti
TAAAACATGGAGAGGCAGTTGACAGGTTTAATGTGTGTATAGAATGTGCTAAGCTGAATGATACACTATTCCACAAAATTGTATTGCTAATGCAGCTCCGAGGAGAAGTATTCGAAAAAAGTTTAGAAGCAAAAGAAAACCAGTGACTTTTTTTGCAAAGAAATCAAAAACTTTTTTTTTTCTTTTTTTTTTTTTCTTTTTTTGTGTGTGTGTGTATGTGTTGTGTACAAGAAAGTGATATTTTGTATGCAAATTAAGTTATGTACTGAACTATGCAATTTTATTAAATCAGAATCCTCAACAATACTAGTATACACAAACTAAATTTTTTTCTAAAATAAACTTGTATACTGTATTATTTTTTAATTTTTATATTACGGTAGCATTTTTTCTATCAGTTACTTCATTTATTTACAGAATTAAATTGATGTACCATTAGAATCTGATTATTTTTGTCTTAAACACTAGTTATTGTTGTCTCTTGGGAGAAAATTCGCTAATCCGAACTTTTCGCTACTCCAAACGATCACGGTTTTTATTAGTTCGGATTAGCGAGATACCACTGTACTATAAATTTTTACTTAATTTAAATAATTTATCATCAATGAGAAGAGTGAAATTGCTTATGGTGGGATAAAATTTCAGCAAACTTTCGCTCTGTAGTTGTTAATTTCAATCTCAGATGGGTTCGACATGTATTATGCAGTTCCTCTTATCCTTCTTAATATCTACAAGAGCTGAAAATCCAACTTTGCACAGATATGAACTTGGAAATGGAAAAATGAACCTTAGAGCTTTATCTGTTAATTCAGGAAATTCATTCTGTATTTGTAGCCAAAATGAAGATAACGTATTCTCGTTATATTTATTTTTTAGGAAACCATCAGAAGCTAGTTTTAAAACTTGTTCTATTCTTTGGCATAGATTTGTTGATATTGAAAGGGTATCTTATCCATTCAATATTAGTGTCCAATTCGGGGAAATTTCTAGATTTCTTTTCTAGATTCATTGGTAAGCTTTGTAAATGCTGCATGATTTCACATCACCGTCAGTTTGTTTATTTGAACTTTCGAGCAATTCATGAAGAGATGGAAACGTGTCAAATTCTCCATTACCAATCTGCTTTTACCATAACTTCATCTTTGCTAAGGTGGTGTTCACTTTATCTTGGACATGAAATATAGAAATTTGCTTGCCTTGTAAAGGCAAAGTAAGCTTCTAAAGCATTTATGTTTTCACCTCCTGACACAAATGACATCATTTTTTGAGATTCCTTTAAATTTTTTAGTTTATTTTGAAAAAAATTCTACAGGTTTGTCCTTGTATTCATTAGGTTTCGATTCAAAATGGCGATTTAAATTAGATGGTTTTTTCATGTTTTAAAGTTTTACCACAAATGATGCATAATCGAATAGGATCCTCAACTTTTCTTGTCCATGAAAATCCACATTTCAAGTAATTTATATTGTACTTATGAAATTTTTTCATCTTCTTCCTGGTTAGTTCTTTAGAGATGTCAGACAACACCCTTATCAATTTCATTTGATCTAGATACAATATCAACATTTTCTTGTTGTTTACAACTACTTGTATCTACTATATTACTCTCTTTTGTGTGTTTTATAAATCCAGTCTTTAACTAATGATCCATACTTAAGAATTCAAAGCTAAAAGAATTATAATATTTATTATAGGTATTACTTCTGTATTTTATCAATGCAATTCTATCACTAAAAGTAGTACAAACATATTCGTTATTTTAACTAACAACAAATTTGTAATATGATCAAATAATGAAGAACTTTGATTAATATCTGCATAATTGTCTTAATTATATCTACTAATATTTCATATAATTACTTTTTTTTATCAGTTGCTAGGTTGCAGGCTCTCAATGTACGTTCATATACAAAGCTGAACAAAGATTCACGAGTGATGCCTGCGAATTTGCAAACTATTCAAATGAAGAATTCATGCATAACATATAATTTATTGATAACTATATATACGTTTAAAATAATTCTTTTTTTCTTAATAATGATTCCATGCGTTAATGATGCATAGCCAAAAATTGCCACGTACCCCCTGAAGACCTTTCACGTAACCCCCCCCCCTCCCCGGGAGTATGTGTACCACACTTTGAGAAACACTGATGTAACAGAACAAATGGTAATCTACATGCCATATCTAAAGACAAATTGGAGGACTTCATATTTAATTTCATGTTTTCTATGCTTAGCGAAATATGCCTAATTGATGATATTAATTGCATAGCAAACCATACTATTCTGTTGCATATATTGTTATTGAAGGTTGGCCAGAGCATTTTTAGAACTCCTTTATTAACATCTGCATTAATGATATCTTTCTACGTGAATTTGTATTGATATATAACCATTAAATTCTTTCATTGTATTATCAGGGATATCTTGAAACACATTCTGAATCATTATTATTTGATAGTGCATTTTATTTAAACTTAATATTAATTTTACACATCATACAAGTCATTTATTCCACATTATTATTTTTTTTTTAAACTTTGAGCTAAAAGAGGAGGAGGAAGAGGGAGAGAGAATAGAAAAGAGATAGGGGAAAAAAGTAGATTCTCAAAGATCAAACTATATTATATGAGTGATCAATTTATTAGATAGGTGACTCCATCGTTCATGGAAACACTGTTTTGTCAAAGGAAATGTTATGTATCTATTTCAGTCTGAGCATGTATACTGAGGTGGTCTGAGATACACATGCACATGTTTACAGTTTATAACAAGAATGGGATTAACATTATGGCTAAGTTAAATACAGCATGATACATAGCACTACATATTTCAGTGTTGGTATCATAGAAATGGTTGGTCTATGAGAATATTCCATTGTACCTTGCAGAATGGTATGACAACCATAAAATCATTCACCAAAGGACTACTTTGTTGATGAGAGGCTGCCAGAAGTTAAAAGAATTGTTAAAAACTATTTCAACTAACAAATGATACTAGTGTCCAAAAGCTAAGGATGAACTACATTTTTACCTATATATGAAAAATTTTCATGACTTCAATCACATGTGGACATAAATTTATTGCCAGCACATCAATAAATTATGTTACACAAAAAATGTGTTATAAATTTTGTATACAAATTAAATTGCATTACATTTTTGACAAAAGTTACAAATTTCCAAAGGATGTATTTATCATCATCATCAAATTCCTGACATGTACCCTCAAAGTGTGTACAGGATATGATAGTACTACATGAAAAATTTACATCATTTCTAACTTCCTATCTACAATTTTCCTCCAAATCAGTCTGTTACTTGTCAAGACTCCAACATTATCAGATCTTATATTTCTATCGTGTAAGGCATTTTGTATCGTATCAATCCACCTATACCTTGGTCTTCCTCTGGGTCGTTTTCCTGCCAACCTGGCAGAGAACACTTGTTTTGCTAATCTGTCCTCACCCATTCTGTGTAAGTGACTATACCACCTGAGATTAGCTCTGCTAACACATTCCTAGATGCTGACAATGTCAAGTTCTTTCCTGATATCCTTGTTTTTAATGTGATATTGATATAATATGATGCCATCTGTTCACACCTCTAATTTTTCTCAGGACTCTCATATCTGCGGTCTCTAGTCTTTGGTCAAGTGTTTTACTTCTGACCCAGCTCTCAGATCCATAAGTTAAAACTGATTTGAACACTGTCTTGTATACAGCTAATTTAGTGTTCTGACTAATTTCTCTCTTATTCCATATGAATTTATTCAGTTGATTTGCTAACATACCAGCTTTGTTGATTCTATTGTCTATTTCCATATTTAATTTACCATCTTCACTAAAAATCGTGCCTAAGTCGCTGAAATGTTTTACTTGTTCTATAAGTTCTCCATTCACAATGCAGTTGATATTTTCAATGTTTCTGCCTATTTTCATTGTCTGTGTCTTTTTAATGCTGACCTTCATATCATATCTATTACAACAGTTATTCAATTTAGTCAGGGATTTTTTCAAACTTGTAGCGGATTTATTTAGAAGTATAACATCATCTGCATAAAGAAAGCTGACATTAACATCTCCAATTCTGATATCGTGTTTAATACCACTTTCCTTCATAATGTGATCCATATAGATAATTAATAACAGAGAGGGTAATGTACATCCATGTCTCACACCAGATTTAACATTAAACCATCTTCCTGTACTTACTTCAATTCTAACTGCTGACTTACAACTCAAGTAAAGACTAAGTATTGCTTGATATAATTTCCCATTGGCACCATATAACTGTAGCGTATTGAATATCTTCTCTCTTGGCACCTTGTCATATGCCTTTTCCAGATCGACAAAACTTAAATACAGATCTTTGTTATATTCCCATGCTTTCTCGACTCTTTGTCGTAAAGTGAAGATCTGATCCTGACAGCCTCTATTTGGCCTGAATCCAGCTTGTTCTTCACCAAGCTTTTCTTTCACAATTCTTCTCAACCGTTTCTCAAGTATACTTGCATAAATCTTGCCAGGAACACTCAGTAGGGAAATACCTCTGTAATTCTCACATTCAGTTTTATGTCCCTTTTTATATATGGGTGCCATGAGAGCTCTACTCCAATCATCAGGAATTCGTCCCTCTATCCAGACCTTTTGAACTATGCAGTGCAGCCACTGTAAGTGGCTCCACTGCATAGTTCCGCCATACTTCAGCATTTCTGGTCGAATATCATCTACTCCTGCTGCCTTTCCACATTTCAAGCTTTTTCTACTTCAAGTATGGATATGTATTTCTGACTGCATGCCTGGTCAGTGTTTTTTATCACTGTGCTGTCATCACTGCTTGTTTCATTTAGCAATTTATCAAAGTAATTACTCCATACTTCAAGAATATCTTTTTCTCCCATTTACATGTCACCTTTATCATCTCTAACTCCTTTTACAGCACCGTTTCTAAGCTTCTTCAAAAACCTCCAGAATATTTTGCCACCTTCTTGATATTTATTTTCTATGTTCTTGCCAAAGTGACTTTGATTGGCCAGTTTTACACAGTGTTTGCTTTCTTACATTTGTCTCTGTATTCTCTAAGAGCACAAGCTGACTTATTTGCCAGGAACTTTTGTTATGCTCTCTTCTTTTCCTTCACCGCCTCTTTAACTTCCTGTGTCCACCATGGAGTTCTGATTTTTCTATCCTTGCACACAACCTCACCACATGCCTCTCTGGCTGAATCAATCAGAGTTTTCTTCAAGGATTGCAACTGAATCTCCAAGGTTTGGTTCCTGTTCTCAAAGTCTTTCATTTTTCTTCAATAATCTTTGTGTATTTTACTCTACTGTTCACATCTGAGAGCTGCTCAACTTTTATTCGCTTTGAAACTTTCTTACATGTTATTCTTTTCAATATGAAATTCAATTTTACACTCTTGCATCCTGCACCAGGAAGAAAACATCACTATCAACAATAATATAGTCAATTAGACTTTTCTTATTCCTTGCCTCCTCTCTCCATGTGAATTTGTGCACATTTTTATGTTGGAACATGGTGTTAGTAATAACCAGTCCATTTCCTGGACAGAATTCCAACAGATATTTGCCATTATTATTAGCTTTGCTCTTTTCTCCAAATTTTCCCAAAATATTTTTGTATGTCTGACAATCATTTCCTACTCTGCTGTTTAGATCCTCAACAAGGACCAACTTTTCCTTTTTCATTGTGTCAGTTGCTTTTTCTAAAGCATCAAAAAATTCCTCCACTTCTACCTTAGTAGAACCTTCTGCGGGACCATAGGCACAAGTAAGTCTCATTGTCCAATTCCCCATTCTGATATTTGTCCACATCACTCTAATTGAGACTGCCTGCCATTCAAGAAGATTAGCATCGTATTTTCTGTTGAATACTTTGCCTACTCCTTCTTTTCCTCGATTGTCATTGCCCGAATATAACATTTTGTATTTATTGCTCAGAAAGATCTCACCAGTTTTTGCCTTTTTTGTTTCAGTCACCCCTATTATATTGATCTGGTACTTATCTAATTCATAAGCTAGCTCTATTTCTTTGCCATTCAGGCTTCTTATGTTGATAGTACCGATCTTGAATTCTGGTGATGTTGAGTTGGGGTGTGCTTTCAGGTTTGTTGCAGTAGGTGACTTTTCGATGTTCGCCCTGGTTCCCTGGCGAAAACAATGGGGGCCTTGTTTAACCGGGCGACGCCCCAGCCAGCATGAAATTCTATCATGTTGTACCATCATTTGAAATTTTGGTTTAAGCCAGTAAGAATACAATTTGGTTTTGCTAAATACCAAATTGCCAGCCCATCCTCGTTCGTTCAGTATCCAGGTAGATACCAAACAAGGTGCACCATGAGAAGGTGAGGATTGGACATTTGGTCGGTTCTCTGGATTCCTTTAAAGGCTATGTGGAGGTCTCCTCTCAGTTATACAGCTTTGACCCTTAAGCACCCCTGGTGCTTACAGAAACTATGCGGAGAGACATATCAGTATGGAATATTTCCACCACCCAAAATGTGATGCAGCTCTCTCAACATCTTGCCATGCTTAGCACCAGAAAATTCAACAGTTCTGGAGGCAAACTGACCCATTCCTCCATCAGAGCAAGGATAAGGCCTTGTTTGTTTTCGAGCAGCAGCAGTGCATCTCCGTATTTCATCCCAAATGTGTTTTGGGGGTTGAGATCTGAGGAGCATGCTGGCCACTTGATTCGATTAATCTCCTCAGTCTCCGAAGTATTCCCACTTCTTCGTATGATCATGTAGCATTGTCATCCATAAAAATGAATTCTTCACCTACAGCACCATGGAGCAATCAAACGTAACGTTGAAGTACTTCATTTCAATATCTTTCACCATTTATAGTTCTGTTTTCCAGCACTTCTATCTCAATGCATCCATTAAGCATAATGTCCCCCCCCGACACACACACACACCATGACCCTAGCACCACCATATCTATCCATTTTAAGAACATTCTCGCGATGGTAAGCAGTACCACTTTCACATAAAATGAAGTATCATCTAGAATTGCAGGGAAGACTAAAACGATCTCATCTGGAAAGAGTACATTAGCACATTGGTGTCTTGTCCAATTTTTATAGAAACAATACCATTGAAAACATGTTCTACAAAGAGCTGTGGATAAAGGTATGCAGACTACAGGCTTTTGGATTTATAGGCCTACTTGTTGCAGACATCTTCGCACAGTTTTGATATTGTAATTGTGCTTGAATGGAGCTGACTTCAAGCTGATCTGTCATGGTAGTGTGTCGATTATGTTTTGCTGTTATAACCAAAAATCTCTCTTCATGCTCCATAGTAGAGAGAGAGGGGGGGGGTGCAACTGCTTAGCTGATGTCTTTTTGTCTAAACTTTTGTCTAAATTTTGTCTAAAAAAAATGTCTAAACTTTTCTGGCCATATCAGTAATTCTGCAGCCATCTTCGAACTTTCCAATAATTCTTCCCCACTTGAAATCATCTAGATGATGGTTTGAGTATCTGTAATAAAGTTTGCAACTTTATTTCTTCATAAAAAGAGCTTCCTTCAAACACAGTTCGCTTACCGCAGCCTTTTGCCTTTTATCCTGTTCAGTACCATCACGTGATCCCTTTGCAAGCAATTCAAAAATTTGAACATGTACCCACTTTCTACTTGAAATCGTCAATTATACAAATTGCCGCTCGCCGATTCTTCTGAATTTGTGGTGTAATATTCAGAAATAGTGTTTGTCCTTAGGTTTTGAGTACCATTGTATAATTGCTCATTTACCAGTACAGCTACAATAATTGCAAAGGAGCTTATCAATATGAGCTTTTTGAATCTTCTCGTGGATAAAGTATATCACTCCCCCTCTCTCTTTGTAGGTAGATTCATTTTTCAAAGTATGAAAGCCCCTTTTAAATTCATTTCACTTATATATCTGTATACAAGTTATTCTTGGATTCAGAGAAAAATGTTTCAAAATTGTATATAGCAATATAATTTGTCAAAACGATAGACTAGAAAAGGACAAAATTTGCTATTTAAAATCACCATTAAAATTCCCCTAAGTGATTGCCACTAGGTGGCTAGTGTATACATCAGTAACTGAATGGTCTCTTAGCAAAATAATTTTATATTATTGTGTTGAGAATATTATGTAATTTTTAGATTGAGTGTTTCTGTGCTCGGAACATAGCGTTTGGTTAAATTTTTTAGACACTATCATTTTAAATTCTTTGTTTCTTGTCAGTGCTCAGTAACAAAATAACAGTGAGAAGGGAGATCATTGTGGAGGTCAGCGTGAAAGATAAATAAAGTGAATGGCATGGATTTTTCCAAAATAGTATGATGCTATGAGTATAATATGTATGCATGGAAATATGTTGCAGATGTTTATGTGCGGAAGTTGAAAAGCAGTGAGTGTAGTATGCAGGAAGGGTAATTTACTGATGGACCACGAAGCGTGTTCAAATCAGAGTAGGGAACATGACTTTGTAAGTGACACTGATGCTAAGAAAGATTGTGTGAATGTTAAGAAAGCATGTGAAAGCATGTGAAACACCCTCCCAGCAAAGCAGTGTGATTGATAATAAACTGTATGATAATGATGGTGAAAAGTAGAGTGCAATTAGAGGTAATATGACGAGTGCAGCTGATGGCAAAAAAAAGCATCTGTAACTGATGGTGAGAGGAAATGATACCAAAAAAAAATGCAAAATTTTAAAGATGAGGTAAGAGATGAAGTAGATACAGAATGAAATAAAGAGTATTATAGATATGTATAGAAGTCTATAGAGAAGAATGAAATGAATGATGTCTGTTATGAAAAAAGGTAATGCAAGGCTCATGAATGGCATTATATATATTATTTAGCCAGCCTGGTTGGCCGAGTGGTTAGCGTATCTGCTCCCCAGCCAAAAAGGCTGTGGGTTTGAATCCTGCTGTGGGCATGGATGTTTGTGATTTTGAAATAGTAGTGGTGGTGGGCGGTAGATGGCATTGGTGTAGTTACAGTTCATTGGTGAATTGAGTGCTGGAGACAGAGTTGTAGAGTAGGGTCCTCCCTCGATGAGTCTTTGGACTCCCTGAAGGTGTCACCTAATAATAATAATAATATGAGTATTCAATTATTAGACATATGGTGAATGAGAAGATTCACAATTTTTTTCTCCAGGGGGGGGTAAAATGAGTAGAGTGATTGGATGTTAAGAGTAAGTGTTATTAAAAACAAATGATCACTGGAAACAAGGAGAAAGTAAGACTGCATATTTTTATTATTAATATCAACAGACCTCCATGAAGTCAAAAGACTCATCATGAGAGGTCCCACTCCCACACACAAAGCTCATTGTATCTTGACTTAAATGCATTCACAGTCCCTGCACTCACCACACTCTCAAGCACTGCATCACCAACCACTCTCTGTGCAAAAAAATTTATTCATTCCTCACCCTCCCTTGCTCTCACCCACCTTATACCTATTCTTGGGATGGCATCTCATTCTCCCCTGTCTCCAGATATTCTATGAAAAATCTTATCCATGTTAATTTGGTAATTATTCCTTACCAACTTATGTCTCAATCATGTCTTCTCTCTTCCTTCTATCCACTAGGCTCTGTAATTTGCAGTCTCTCTATCTGTCCTCATATTCCACATTCCAGTGACCAGAAACCAACTCAATCAGTAGTCTCTGAACCCTCTCCAACATATCATCCTTATCATCTATATCATCCTGAAAACCTGGCCACCAAATCTGTGCACAGTAATTCATATGTGGCCTGATCAAGTCTTGTATAATGGAATTGAAACATCCTTCCTTTTACATTCTCTGCATCATTCCCATAATCCGCTGTGTCATCCTCACGATTCCAGTAAAATGTCCATGAAATTTGAAATTCCCATCCACTACAACCTTCAAATTCTTCATCTGCACCTTCTCCAAAATATCCCCACCAATCCTATACTCTGTATCCCATCTTTGCTTCCCAAATTTTAAAATCATTACACTTTGCAACATTAAAATGAAATCCCCACACACTTGCCTCCCTTCAGACAATCTGTTTTGGTACTCTTTCAAAGCTACAACATCTGCCCTACTCCATAACTCTCCCCAACTTTGCATCATCTGCAAACTGCATATTGCCATTTAAGCCCTTTCCAATGCTGTTTGCATACAAATTAAACCTTGGTGGCCTCAAAACAGACCCCCCTGGGACATGCCACTAGTGACTTTCCTCTTCTGCGATGTCACCATCTCATACACACAACCTGTTGATACCTATCAGACAGCCAATCTTCAATCCAGTGCACTGATCTGCTATTCAGCCACCTCTGTTCCAATTTAACTACTAGTCTGTCATGTTACTCGTGGTAATCCATTGAAAGCCTTTGCAAAATCTAAATATATTACTGTATTTGCATCCCCCCCCCCTTGTCCAATGTATTCGTCACCTTATTATAATAGGTAAACAGATTGCTAAAATGCTTTCTTCCTTTAGCAAACCCGTGCTGTCCATTAAAGAGAAGTCTAGTGCTGTCCACCCAGTTCTGAATCATTGTCTTCACTAGCTTCTCAAACACCTTGACCACAACTACAAAGCAGATTGGCCTATAATTCGAAGCCTTAGTCTTATCATCTTTATGTATTTGTCACCTTGTTATAATAAGTAAGCAGATTGCTAAAACACTGTCTTCCTTTAGCAAACCCATGCTAAACATTAAAGAGAATTCTACTGCTGTCCACCCAGTTCTCTAACACCTTGACCACAAATCTGCCCACCTATAGAATACTGCTCTCACATTTGGAATGGGGGGGAGGGGCTCCTAAAAGCTCCCTCAAAATACTTGACTCAGTACAGAGGAGAGCAATTGGATTAATAAATGACCCATCTCTTACTAACTCATCCCCCCCCCTTTCACACAGATGTTTGGTCTCTGCAATCTGTATATTCTATAAATATTTTCACAGCAAATGTTAATCTGAAATAGCATCAATAATTCCCCCACTCGGTACCAAGCCCATTGGAACACGTACAGCTGCTACCTAGTATTCTTTCACAGTGCACCTTGAAACCCACGAAACAAGTTTCTTTTCCTCCTCCTCCTCCTTCATCCTTGCTACTGCTGTGAACAGTCTTCACCCTGGTATATTTTCCAAGGAATATAATATACAGGCTTTTAAATCAAATGTAAACAAGTTTCTCCTTTCCCAAGTCACTACCCATATATGGTACTTATGTACCATATATGGGTAGGTTGATCAACCAGCATCTCGTGTATGGGCTCAACATAAACTACAGACAAGCAGATTGGCCTATAATTCAAAGGCCTTAGCCTTATCACCTCCTTTATGAAACAGAACAGTTTTGCCATCTCTCCATTGCTTTAGGACCTGGGCTAATTTAATACCCATGTTAAAAATGTATGTTAAAGCTGTTAACTCCTTGGAACATTCCTTCAAGACCAGCAGTGACATACCATCAAGTCCCATGGCCTTGTTGACATCAAGTTTACTCAATTCTTCATATACCTCCTGCTCACTCACCATCAGTGGTTCCTTCCCTCATTCTCACTAGTCTCAAGTTCTGCATTATGCTACAATCACAAGGATTTAATACTTTAATAAACTGCTCATTTAATACCTGTATTTTATCCTTCTCAGTGTTTTATCATTGGCCAACATCGTCCTCCCATAATCATTCTTCCGTCTATTGGCCACATATCAAAAGAACTCCTTAGGATTTCTTTTAGTGTCGTTTGCTAACTGGTGCTCATACTGCTCTTTTGCTACCCTTACTAAGTTGGTCATCTTGCTTACTTGGCTCTTTGTACTCCTCATGTAACTAATTATCTTCACTCATCATTTGCTGCCTCCACAATGCCTTTTTCTTCCAGATTGCACACTTCACCTCTTCAGTCATCCATTTTCCACCTACCTTATTTAATCTCCTGACCTTTGAAATACACTCAGTCATTGCCTCTGCCAGATAATTCCTGATTATAGATCAAGCCATATTGATTTCCTTTTGACTGCCTCCTGAGTTGGCCATAATCACCTGCCTTATAGTTCCACGTATGACTCTTTTTCACAAAAATCCTGATGTAGATTCTTCTAAACAACCTCTTGATCCTGATATCAAGAGGTTGTTTAGAAGAATAAAATTGCCAGATAATTCCTGATTATAGATCAAGCCATATTGATTTCCTTTCCGTGCAATTTCTCATTCCTCACTGCAGGTTCATAGTTCCACATATGACTCTTTTTCACAGAAGTCCTGATATAGCTGATATGGTCCTGATATCAAGAGGTTGTTTAAAAGAATAAAATATAATAGTGGGATTAGGAAAGGTAGTTGGTAAGTTGCCCAGTATGATATTGATACGAGTAGTGACACAGAAAGAGGAAAAATTATGATATAGCAGAAATGTGTGAAGAGAAAGAAATGCAATTTGTAAATGTCTGGGATGAGTTTGAAGTATGAGTTGAACTGTATAAGAGTGATGGACTGTATTCAGATAGTTTTGGTATGAATCTCTGGTGACACTACTGTTATAAGGGAGAGGAATAAGTGCTGAGAATGGATCTGAGCAAATAAGAAGCAGTGTGGCAAATCAGGCAAAAAAAAACCTAGAGAGTTGTTTAGATATGTGGCAAGTAGAATGAAGAATGATCATGGTAAGATGCAGTTATTACTATTATTACAGGCGACTCCAGGGAGTCCTTAGACTCATCGAGGGAGGCCCTAAACATCATGTCCACACAACTATTCGACATTCTCATAGTATCTATCATACCTTGCCTTGAACTCATTCACTGTCATAGCATTAACAACAGACTCTGGTAGCTTATTCCCCTCATTTACCACTCTAAAAGTAAAGAACCCAGCTCTAACACTCTTGCTAACCACACTCTTGCCCAGCTTCCATAGGTGTCCTCTGGTTCTCCCACCACCAGTCCTGATCTCAAAAATATCCTCTGAATTAATCCTATAGAAACCCTTCAACAATTTGAATGTCTCAATCATATATCCCCTTTTCCACCTATCAACCAATTTCTGCAACCCACAAATCCCCCATAATAATTACCCTCCTTCCACTCATTTCATCAATTTGTTTATGCATGCTATCTCCACCATCTATACCATCACCTGGTCTATAGCAGCACCCAACTGTATATTTTATCCTGCTAGTCACAATCTCACACCAAATAGCCTCAAATGATCTCTTTTCACTATCCTGCAATACAACTTCAATTCTCCTTGGCTGCAGTTCATCATCTATCATCAATAACACTCCTCTCCCCATTTTATTCTCTCTGTCCCTCCTAAACACACTATAACCTACACATTCTATTCCACTAACTATATCCTCTTCCGTCAGCCATGTTTCACTAATGCCAATAACTTGTGGCCAGGAAGAGCCAGCCAAGGCCAAAAATTCTTCCTTCTTGTTCCTAATACTCCTGGCATTAGTATACATGAAATGCAGAGGTCCCTTTGTCCCACCCCTATCTTGATGCGTTATTCTAACTATCCCATGCCGATTACTTGTCTTTAGTACTGGCTCAGGTACATTATATATATTCTTACACTCAACTGTCTCACTGATGTCCGCATATCCACTCCCCCCTCCCCTCCTTGGTAGTTCTAGTTTCCCTGGTTCTGCACATCCATTTTCACTTCATTGAGACATTTTTTCCAGTCTCGTCACACCAAATCCATTCAAATGCAGGCCATCCATCTTGTATAAATCCTTTTGCCCATCAAATTCATTCCACACCACACCGTCTGCATAACCTGCGCATAGAGTCATTTGCGATTATGGCCCTCCTTCTAAACTCCTCTCGTACCACGGCAACAGACTCACCATCCTAACTCTGTCACTCTTTTCTTTTGCTACCTTTAACAATACTTTCTAGTCCTCTCTCATAAAAAATTTATCTCCTTTCAATTCATTCGTACCCGCCACAACTCTCAATTCTTTCACCCTCTGTTTTTGCGCTTTCGCTCTTGCTTACATCCTTAAATTTTGCACCTGTGAAGTTAATGGATGAAAGTGGAAGAATGGTAACTGCTGCAGAAGACATTGTTGAGGTATCAGTGATCAACTTATAAGGGTGTTTCATTCTGATCGGAGTGGAATCATGAGGAACTTAAGTGTAAAGGACAAGAGAGGATGACTTAATTGTGAGTGACCAGGAAGTATTTGAGGAAATAAATATACCTGATGTTAATAAGTCTAATCTTTAAAGGTACCTATTGCATGACTATAAACAATAAATTAACTTACACAATAACCACAGTAATTAACTTCAATGAAATGAAAGTATAGATATTTCGTACTGAAAATAACAGTACATGATCAGTGTGTAGAAACAAGCCAATCAAAGGAATGGGAATACAAAGTACATACAGCAGTCTGTGGTTGACTAATTAAAATTGTATTTAAAATTTATTAAAAATTTATTTATTTATTTATTGTTGATGCCAGTAAGGCAATAGGATTTGATGACATATCACCACACGTCTTAAGGGACTGTTCCAGGGAATTGGCAGTAGCATTGGCATGCTTGTTTAATAAGAGCCTTACAACAGCACAGGTTTGAAAGGAGTGGAAGAAGGTAAAATTGTTCTGTATATATGCAGTGATATATAGAAGTTTAGAATTGAATAAAGAAGTTAATAGCTGTTGTATAGATTTTGAAAAAGCTTTTGACTTTGTAAAATGGGATAAGATGATGGAAGTAATGGAAAAGCTTGGTATAGATTGGAAAGATAGAAGTTTAATTATTTCACTATATATGGGACAAACTGCTATGGTAAGATATATATGGTACAACAGAACCAGGTAGACAAGCAGTATGACAGTATGAAATTGTTCAATATGTATTCTAAAGCAATGTTAAAAGAAGCATTGGAGAATGCAGAAGAAGAAATAAAGATAGGAGGTATACAGATATTTGCAATACAAGATGCAGATCACAAAGCATTATTATCAAACACTGAGGAGGGATTACAACATCTGCTGAATGGATTACTGGAATCCTGTGTCAACTATGGAATGAAAATAACAAGGAAAGAGACAACTATGGATGTAAGAATAAATGGAGAAAAATTGAATCAAGTAAGGACATTTAAATATCTAGTTAGTGTGATTAGCAGCGATGGAAGATGTACAAGTGACATAAAAGCAAGAATAGCAATGGGAAGAGATGCTTTTAATAGAAAATGGAATTTATTCAGATTTAAAATGGATAGAAATTTAAAGAAAAGACTAATAAAATGTTATGTGTGGAGTGTTGTCTTATATGCAGCTGAAACCTGGACATTGAGGAAAAAAAGAAATTAAAATTTTGGAAAGCTTCGAGATGTGGATTTGGAGAAAGATGGAAAAAATAAAATGGACAGAAAAAATAAATAATGAAGAGGTCTTAAAAAGAGTAGAGGAAGAAAGGAATCTGTTAAAATGGATAAAAAGAGAAAGGGAAATTGGATTGGACATATCCTAAGAGGAAATGGAATAATCAGAGATGCCATTGAAGGAAAAAGACCTAGAGGAAGAGTGACGTAAACAATTCTAGATGACATGCTGAATGGAGACAGATACACAACCTTGAAAGTGAAGTCTCAGAACTGGAAGGAAATTTTTTGCTACTAAAAGAAGGACCTGCTTAATTGCAGAATACTTGAGAAGAAGGAAGCTGTGGGCTACAAATTATAGGCCAGTTTGTATATCTGGAGTTGTGGTGAAGGTACTGGAGAGATTGCTGTGAAGTAGGATATAGAAATGGATTGATAACAGCAGTATTCTCAGTCAATGTTATAGTACATAACATTGACTGAGAGTTATGTACTATAATGTTATAGTACATAACTTACTTATGTACTATAACAAGGTGACAAATACCTTTGACAGGGGAAATGCATATACAGTGGTGTACTTGGATTTTGCAAAAGCTTTTGCAAAAGACTGTCACACTTCAAACTGGTAAATAAATTAAAACAGATGGGATTGGATAACAGACCTGAGTTGAATCAGTGACCAGCTGTCAGATAGGTATCAGAAAGTTGTATATGGGGATGCAGTAGCCTGTAAGAGGAAGGTGACTAGTGGTGTACCACAGGGGTCCATTTTGGGACCATTTTGTTTGATTTGTTTATTAATGATATTGGGATGGGTTTAACTAGTGATATGCAGCTGTTTACAGATGATGCAAAATTGGTCAGAGTAATGCAGAGTCAATCAGATGTTATGGCCTTGCAGGAGGACTTGAATAGATTGCATCAGTGGGCAGGTAAATGGAACTGTCAGTTTCCCCACAAAGTATACACTTGGTGGGAAAACTTTAAAGGAAGTAGAGGAAATTTGAGATCTGGGATGGTGGTGGACAAGGACCTGAAATTCAGAGGCTACATTGCACAAGTTGTGAAGACATCACATTGGATAACGGCAATGATGTGCACCCCTGACATGCAGAAATAGAGGTTAACATGCCCTTCTATCAGACATCGTATGGATTATTGTGACGACAGATTTGGTCACCAGGTTTTCATAGTGACAAAGATGTGTTGGAATGGGTCCAGAGAATGTTCACAAAGGTCGTCAGTGGTCTTTGGAATGTGGAATACGAGGACAGATTGAGAGAATGTAAATTTCAAAGCCTCATGGATGGGTGGAAGAGGTGTGATATGATTGAGATGTATAAGCTAGTCAGGGGTTGTTATCAGGTTGACATGGAAGAGATTTTTTTCATAGAATGAGAGAGGTCGGTAGAACAAGTGGCCATTGCTGAAAACTATATAAAGAGGGTGTGAGCAGAGGAGTGAGGATCAGGTTCTTTGCATGGAGAATGGTTGGTTAGTGGAATGCATTGCCTGAGTGTGTTGTGAATGTCAACACATGGAATCATTTTAAGGCATGGTTGGATGAGCATTGTGTGCAATAGTGTGTACCTCCCACGAGAGCCTCTGACTCCATGAATGTCGGATGTTAATAATGATAATCCAGGGGGTATAAGGGAGAATATAGATGACATACATTGGGAAATTAGCATGATGAGTGCAGGTCAAGTGATTATTATGGGGGATTTTCAACTATGGGGACATAAATTGGGAGGAGGAATGATCATGGGGAGAGAGTTTGAAAGAGGCATTGTGATAGGATGCCATGTTGCAGGCCTATCTGTTCTGCAAATTGTTGACAAATTGGGCATTGCCAGGTCCACAATCAGTGAATTTCAGGTCCTTGTCCACCACCATCCCAGATCTCAAATTTCCTCTATTTCCTTTAAAGTTTTCCCACCAAGTGTATACTTTGTGGGGAAACTGACAGTTCCATTTACCTGCCAATTGAGATGGAAGCATAGGGAGTCAACTGCAAGTGCTGCCAGCAGTGGATGATCCACGACATTCACTGAATGTGACCATGCGGTGTTACAAAGGATATTTAAAAACCACCAGTCATTGGCTGACACATCGAAGTTCCAGGCATCGACTGGAACATGAATTGCACAAAAACATTCAGAACTGAGGCTCACAAAATGGATTTCCATGTATGCAAGACCCACATTACCCAAACTGACATGCAGCGTCATCTTCAGGTATGCAAAGAGCATGTACAGTGGTATGTAGAAGCTCAGAAAGCTGTGTTATGGGGTGAATTCGTAATCTCTGATGTATGACCCTTGAACTCTAGCTTCCTATCTATTAAAACTACAAGTTCCATAACCTGATCACTTTCTTCTAGGATGACCCCACCAATATGATGCATCATTAAAGACCAACTTCTGAGATATGATTACCTGGGGTAGCATGTAATGGAGAGGATACAAGGTTTGAGAGTGCTGGATCTGATCATAGCATTAGAAAGGTTAACAGTAACAAATCTAGCTATACTGACACCGCTTGGGGAAAGTGACCATGTAGTCTTGACCTAGCATAGATGTACATAATTGTCTTTAAGTGGTAAGATGAATTTCATTGCCTAGTATGAGACCACTTCCTCACTTATTGAATAAAGAAATGAATAAAATATAAAAACTATTTAGAAAATTAATAAAAAAATCCTTAACTCACCCACAGTATAAATGTACAATAGGAAAAAAAAATTCTTTATTTTTTCTTTATATAAGTGATGTGTACAGTCATTCATCATATCTGTGAATTACATTAGTATTACTGTAATTTACTCTTATGCAACCTTCAAAACACTGATTCTTCAATTTGCTGACCATTGTATGTAACCAACTTCTGATACAGCACCATATAGTTTGTACCTTCACTTATATGACACTTCATTGGCAAATTGTTTTCCCAATGTGGTTGGATAAATTGTAGATTACTGTAATGCGCAAATATCTGGTATTTGATGATGAGTAACTGTATCATGTTAACTGCTTTTCACACTAATCTGCAAATTTTCATTCCATTATTAGTAATAAAAAAATAATAATTCCTTCTGTTTTTTTATTAAATATGTACCCACACTATACATATTATAAATCCAAATGTTTAGATTTGTCTTCTGATTTTGTTAAGAGATGATAAGTTTCTTATGTAATTTTATTAATTCATGACAAATTTAATTAAACATGTTTCTTTTACAATCACTTTCATGATCACAGAGAGAAGAAGAACAAAAACTGATTTATTCTGGCAGATTACTACATGATCACTTAAAACTTAAAGATATCCTTTGGCATGTAAGTAGAATTTAAATTTTATCAAATTAATCACTATCATTTCAGATATATATCATTCTATGTAGAATGAGATGCATTTGTAATCCCTAAATATGATTCACAAATGAAATGGCATAAGACATATGGCACAAAAGTGCTATGTGTGGGCAAGAGGAGGAGGAGAAGAAGAAGAAAGAAAGAAGGAATCTGTCCACTGATTCCTTCTTTTGCTTCGACATTTTGTTTGAACAGCTGAAAGTTGTATTCTTTGGGGAAGACATAGTGCTGGAGACTGTTCCAAAGAATAGAAATAGATACAATGAAAGAGGAGGTAGAGAAATTTGTTTGGTGACTTTTAAGACAGACTGTAAAAGGGTGTTTGTTAGCTGTGTCTCTTGTAATGATTTTAGAGAAAAGTGGAGGAATAATAGTGGCCAGTTCAGCAGAGCACTGCCCATGAAAGTATGTGTAGAAAAGGACAGGACTGAAATTGAAGTATCTGTGGATATGTGAGGAAGGGATCATTAATTGTCCAGACCTCTTCTGGATAGACTCAAGCAGTCTTAGACAGGATTTTGGTGCACCACCTCAAATATGGAAACAATATTCCATGGTTGGAGTTAACATCGTTACCTGTTAGAGTTAGCAGCTGTAAAAGTGTGAAATAGTGTCTTGTGTGAAAAAGTACACCAAGTTTTCTGGTGGCTGTAGCCAAATGCAGCATTTCAACTATAGTAAAACTATAGTTGAAATGTGTTTCTGCCAGGAAAGATTAAAGGTGTAGGTCAGTCCAAGAAGGGAAATCTGGTCATGGTTGGATATCTCAGTATTATTAAAGGTAAGAGATCAGACAGAACTGAGTTTTGTGGCACTGAAGTCTACAAGGTTATTATTGTCCCATTGGAATATAGCTAGGCGATCAGAGTTCACACCACTGGTCATGATGGATCTTGAGGATTCTAATACTTGAGCATTACAAGGTTTGTCAAATGAAAAGGTGGAATGAAGTGTACCATCATCAGCAAACCTATTGATAGGTTGAAATCTGCGAGAACAGGTCATTTATATGCAAGGGCAAGAGAGTGGGTGAAAAAATAGAACCCTGGGGTACTCTGCATTGGTGGGAAAATTTGAGGAGAGTAAACTGTCTACCATGACACTTAGTGAGCAACTTATTAAAAAGGTGGAAATCTAGTTGCAGAGTGTGAAAAGCAGACCATAGTATGGTGTTTGCTAAGTAGGCCCCTGTGCAAAACCTGATCATATGCCTTTGAGTTGTTGAGAGCAACAACATGAGTTTCTCCAAATTTTTCCATGGCTTCAATTCAGAGGTGAGTGGTGAAAGCAAGAAGATCAGCTGTGGATCATGAGTGGTGGAATCAGTACTGCTGGTGAATGACCAGTTTGTAAGTCTCTTGGTAGTTCATGAGTTGGTTGTTGATGACCTTCTCCATAATTTTAGAGAGAACAGAAGTGAGAGCTGTTGGATGACTATTATCACCTTTCTTTTGGGATAGGCTGGATGTGGACCTGTTTCCATGTTGTAGGGTAGATGCTAGTTGAATAAGACAGATTGAAGAGGTGATACAGGGTAGGTGTTAGTTCTGGGGCACACTTTTTTAACGCAGTAGATGGGATACCAGATGACTTGTTTGTGTACAGGTTAACGATTCTTCAAATTTCTTTCTGGCAGAGGACTATGGGTGATTTGGAGAAAGCCACTCTTCATATAGTGGATGGAACTCTGAACAGGTCATACATGCAGGAATTGGAAGAGAAGTGTGATGCCAATAAGTTGGTCTTGTCTTTAAACAAGGTAACTATAGTACCATCCAGATGTGAGTGGTAGAAACCTGGAATGGGTAAAAGTTGCACCTAATGGCCTTGGCAAGAGATCAGAAGGAGCAGTTGCTATTTGGGCAGGAGGAGAGTTTGCAGCATTTGGCCCTTTCAAAGTCTGATTTGGATTTGAACAATTCTTTTACAGCTGTTGCAAGCTGCAGTATAGTCAGAGTGAACAGCTGGAGTTTTGGTCTTGAGCCATTAGTGGTATGCAGAGATTTTTTCTTTTACTGCATTGGCACACTTTTTTAAGAACCAAGGCTTTGATGGTGGCTGAGAATTTAAAGTGGAATATGGGATGAAAGCCTTCATTCCTCTGAGGATGATTTCTGTTATTTGGTCTGAGCAGGTGTTTGGAAAGAACTGAAGCGGTAGTTGGACCCAAGGAAGGAGAAATAGAAGTCATAGTGGTTGTCCCATTTGGCATTCTTGTAGTGTCAAAGGACACAAGACTGAGAATTGATAGGCTTGTAAAAAAGAGGCTTGTATGTGATCTGAGTTCCCAAGAGGAGGACTGACATCCATAGTATACTTGGAGGGGGTGCACGTTAGGAAGAGATCAAGTGTGTTTGCAAATTGGAGGGGTTTTCAGGTAGGGAGATTGATGATCTGTGATAGGTCATTGCTAATGGCAAACACCTTGGGATCTCTGCTTGCTTGATCAGTAAAATTAGAGAAGGGAAGACAATATGAGTTGTGGTTGTTGAACTCCTGAAGAAAGATAATATCACTGTTGGATTATTTTGACTGTAGAAAGGCGAGCTTTAGTGAGAGAGAGAGTTCAATGTGCGGCCAATGTTCGTTGGCGTTTCTCCCTTTTTTGCCCTTTTAATAATATCTAATTTCACTTCTAATGTAATGGCTTTCCTTTTGACACACTGCCATTGGAAGAGTCTGCCTTACGTTTGGGAGCCATATCGAAGGGTAAAAAGTCACAAAAAACACAAACACAAAAGTGAGAGAGCAGATGTAAACAAAGCACACGGTACCCAAAGAGTGTATGCTGGGAACCCAAGCGACGCCACCTCTCCCAAACAAACGCGTGTAACGGCGTATTCTTCCGCCTCACTCACAAACAAGTTTGCCCGTGACGTTTGAATTTTACGTCGTGCTGCTTCAAGTTGAAATTTATTTTTTAAATTATTTATGGGATTACCGCCGTAAAGTCGAAATGATGCAGGTCGAGACCCCCTGTATGTTTAGCTTTGGCAAATTAAAACTTCTGCTTGAATTTCACACAGTTTGGATTAGTATTCATTTTCTAGCATCTCTTATGAAAGGCAAGCCTGTTGAATTGGGATTCCAACTTTAGTTTCTGCTTACTGAATTGACAAGCTTTTAAATTTCATATCATTTCCATGATGAATCGTCATATGTGTTGAAAGGTTTAGGTATTGGTGATTATTCATGGTAGGGACAACAACAAAGGAACAAAATAAATTATTAAGTTGCCAATAATTTTTGGATTTGAAACAACCATCTTCAGTGCACTCAATTAGTTGATTGTGGAAGCATTTTAAATTGTAACTGGGGGTGGGGGGAGAGCTAAGGTCCTGTCATCATGCCATTTAGGATTGGATAAAAGGACATTTATTTAGAGCTGTTAGATTCTTAAAATGATGGTCTGAAAATGGCTTTCTCCCAAATTACCAATGTACCACCAAATGATTAAAGACTCTTGATTCAATTAAGTCACTCTTTTTCCCCTGGCATTTTTGATTATTCCATTTAACCATACATTCAGGTTATTTCAATTTAAAGGAAAAATTATTTTTTAGTCCCCAAAGGGTATGATGATTGGACATCGGTTGCTTTTTTTACAATTTGCAGTTACATTTTAAATTGTTCTTTAACTACCTGATTCAGTGCTATGTGTTGAATGAGCACATTTTGTTGTTCTGAAGATGCTGATTTGAAATCCAATGAAATACCAGCAACTTAATAAATATTTTATTTGGTTACTTCATTGTTTTTCATAGAATAAATAATACCTTTTCCAAGAAAGTGAAAATAAGACAGGGACTCCTTCAAGGCAGCATTTTGAGCCAACTTCTTTTTTTCCATCTACTTAAACGACTTAGACAAAAATATAAATAAAGAAACAAAGATAGCTATGGTTGCTGATGATTTGTCCTATTCTCTGCTCACAACAACAACAACTCAAACAACAACAGAAACAGCAGAAGGTCACTTAAACAAAGCCATTGAAAGTTTATCTACATACTGTAAAAATCAAAAAATCGAAATTAACCATTCTAAATCAGAAATTTTGGTATTTACCATTAATAACCGCCTCAGAAAGTGGAGACCAAAAATTAAGCTAAACAATCAACTAATTACATTTAATGAAAACTCCAAATACCTTGGAGTTACTCTGGATTCATCATTAAGCTTCAATAAACATATCAACACTGTTGCAATCAGAGCAAAAAGAAGACTAAATATCATGAAAAGTATCTCTGGTACAGAGTGGGAGCCGATGCTAAAACCTTAAAAGTCACATACACCTCTATTATCTGACCCATAATGGAATATACTTCACCCATCTGGGTGCAAACCAGTGGCAGCCGGTGAAATTTTAAATGGGGATGCTGCCTATACAAAATTAAAAAAAAATTATTTTTTTCCTAATCAGTAACTGATTTATTAATAAATAAAAAAATAATTTTTTTTTAAATTTTGTATAGGCAGCACCCCCACTTAAAATTTCACCGGCTGCCACTGCTTGCACATCACAAACCAGTTTAGACAATCTTATAAAAATTCAGAAAAATGCAGCTAGAATCATATGTGGACTAATTCAAATCCAATCTTGTTCCTTTAAAAATTAGGTGGCAAAAAAATCTTACTTTCTACAAAAAAATTTGTAGAAAAAAGAGTCAACCTTGCACATCATAGAACAAGTGAACTTTTAAAAAATTTGCAACCAACAAACAGAATAAAGAAAAATCGACAATGATCAAAAACCAAAATCTAATAAAATCATGGAATATAAAATTCCCTTGGATTGTCCAAATAAAATAGCCAATTGCCCAGCATTTCCTCCAAATTAAGACAGGAAAAATATAGTTATTAATTTTGAAATAGGGAAACAGGATTAAAAAAAAAAAAAAAAAGCCTAGAAAACCCTGAAATCTTTAGATCATTAGCTCTTTCAAAAATAATGAAATATGGACCTGACTCAATAAAGATGATCTACATAGATGGCTTCAAAAATCCAAATGGCAACTCTGGAAGCACCGTATTTATCTATTGCTCTCAAAATATAGAGCTAAAAACAACAAACAGTATAGTATGCAACTCATACCATGCAGAATTAATAGCCATTAACACAGCACTGCAACATTTGGATAAACAAAACCCAAAGGAATTTATATTTTTCACAGATTCCTTAGCAGCTCTTCGGGCTATTAAGAACTGCTACATTAACCATCAAGAAATACTTAGAGATATAGCAAAAAACATAAAGAAACTACATAAGGATTCCGAAATAATTTTCCAATGGATTCCATCCCGTGTGGGATTAAAGCGAAATGAAACTGCAAATGAAGTAGCAAAAATGGCTGCAGCATCACATGATACCAGAGATTTTGATCTTTTTAAAACTACTCAAAACCTAAAAAGAATGATTCTCCAGGACATGACTTACTACTAGTATTTAGCAGAAAAACCAGACGCTATCATCAACTCCAAGTTTAATTGCTGTGCCACTACCATGATCTCTCACCTCAAAACTGGCCACACACGACCAATCAAGTTTAGCAATGGGAAAAAAAGTCTTCCCCATCTGCAAAATCTGTAACAGTAAGGAAGCATCACCACAGCATTTACTAACTTGTATGAATATTTCTAAATGTGAACTTTATAACAACCCAGAAAAGGTACTATAAAAATACATGAAAATACATGAAAAACGATTTTTGTTCTTTTTTACTATCCCATGGTATTATTACACCAGATGATAGTAAAAAAAATAAAAAAAAATTGTTTTTCATAGTGTGAAGCACTATGAAATTCTTGACATGTACCCTCAAGGGGTGTACAGGATATGATAGTACTACATGAAAAATTTACATCATCACTAACTTCCTATCTACAATTTTCCTCCAAATCAGTCTGTTACCTGTCAAGACTCCAACACTATCAGATCTTATATTTCTGTCTTCTGAGGCACTTTTTACTTTATCAATCCACCGAGAACACTTGCTTTACTAATCTTTCCTCTGCCATTTTGTTTAACATTTTCATTGCCAAGCTGAAAATTGGAATTTCGTGTGGTGGCCAAATTTTTTTTATTTTTTTATTTAGTTAGCGACGTCCACGCGATAACACGTGATCGGCCATTTGGTGAGAACTCGCATCGCGCGATATCACATGTTTGGCAATGAACATGTTAAGTGACAATACCACCTGAGATCAGCTCTGCTAACACATTCCTGGATACTAACAATGGCAAGTTCTTTCCTAATATCTTCATTTTTAATGTGACATTGCCATTGACATCATCTGTTCACTCCCCTAATCCTTCTCAGAACTCTCATATGTGTGATCTCCAGTCTTTGGTCAATTGTTTCATTTCTAACCCAGCTCTCAGACCCATAAGTTGAAATTGGTTTGAACACTGTCTTCTGTATATATATATACAGCTGATTTAGTGTTTTGATTAATTTCTCTCTTATTCCATATAAATTTATTCAGTTGACCTCCTACCTTACCAGCTTTGTTGATTTTGTTGTTTATTTCCATATTTAATTTACCATATTTATTTTAGCCTGTTTCCATTTAGTAGTGTCTCTTATTTTAAATACATTGGCTTTTTACTCAAGAATTTTTTAGGGCATTATAAGTGTATTTTAGAGGTAAATATATGTAGACTAATAGAGAAAGAAATTTTCCACTTACCTTGTTTGGATGTCTTCGTTCTCAATACTTCTGCTGATAAAGGGGGATAGGAAACGTGTGGGGAAGGGTTGAGGCAAGGTGGGAAGATTAAATTAGAAAATACGGGTTTTTTTTTAAAATAATATATATACATATATATTTATTATTATATTTAAGGGCGCTTAGCAAAACAAGTGTTCTCTGCCAGGTTGGCAGGAAAATGACCCAGAGGAAGACCAAGATATAGGTGGATTGATACCGTACAAAGTGCCTTAGATGATAGAAATATAAGATCTAATAATGTTAGAGTCTTGACAAGTAACAGACTGATTTGGAGGAAAATTGTAGATAGGAAGTTAGTAATGATGTAAATTTTTCATGTAGTACTATCATATCCTGTACATCCCTTGAGGGTACATGTCAGGAATTTGATGATGATGATGAGGGCACTTCTTTGGGAAAAGGAAGGGATTTATGTCCCAAAGAAGCACCCTTAAATATAATAATATATATATATATATATATATATATATATGTGTGTGTGTGTGTGTGCGTGTGTGTGTATACAGTCATACCCCGAAGTTTCGCGGTAGGTGGGACCAACAAAAAGAGTGTAAGTCGAATTCGCGTAACTCGGGGTATAATTTTGCATGTAATTTATATATACAAATATACAAAATATTAGTTAATTGGGACCAAAGGTTTACAAAAACACCTATATTTTTTAAGAAATATAATCATAATTGTATTTTTTCGTACATAAAAAAAGAAAGTTATTTCGATGTCGATGGTTTCATAAAATCTAATAGATTCGTCTGACGGCCTAATGTCTTCTTCTTATCATGCAAAATTTCATCATAGCAAGCTAATGATTTTTTTATTCCTTGCCTTGTGGCTACAATTCATTCCTCGTTAGAATCTATGTCTTCAAAAATATGGAAACCTTTCTTTTACGATTGTTCTTGCTGTGGATTCCTGTAGATCGAACTTCTTTGCTAGCTCACAGATTTTCATTCTGCCTTCAAAATCTTTGATAATGTTGAGGTTTGTTTCCAAAGTCAATGTTTTTCTTTTCTTGCTAGCTGTAGAAGAATCGGACTTGCTTCTTTTGGACAACATTATTATTTTTTATATGATAAAATTTTTATCAAGAACATGACATTAAACAATTTCAAGGTAGGTTTGTAGACTATAAAAATCATGTATGAATGGAGACCGCACGAAACACGTCAGTGCGTGTTCACAGCATGAGCGACACTGGCAAATGCAACCGGCGGCGGAAAGATATGACTAGTGGTGAGGCGTGAAGTGGGACAGGAATACGTACATATAAGAAACCGCATAACTTCGGATTCGCACAAGTCGGGGTATGACTGTATATATTATTTTTAAAAAAACCTGGGTTTTCTAATTTAATCTTCCCACCTTGCCTCAACCCCCCCTTTATCGGCTTAACAGCAGAAGTATGGAGAACGAAGATATCCTAACATCCAAACAAGGTATATGCAAAATTTCTTCCTCTATTAGTCTTCATATATTTACCTCTAAAATACACTTATAATGCCCTAAAAAATTCTTGAGCATTCTAAAAAGCCATGGTCAGTTCTCCACATTCCTTTAAAGCAGGAGTATCAAACTCAGTTGGTGCCACAGGCCATTCGCTATAAAAGTGTATCTCAAGTGAACCGCAAAAAATTTTAGAATAGAAAACCTTCACTAATTTGAATCGAAGAGAAGTGAAAGAATGAGTATAAATAAATTGGAAAATTAATAACGAAAATTTTATTTATTCTAAGTTATTATAAGACATATAAAATAATAGTATAATGATTATGACAACTAAAAAAAAATAAAGAATATTGTTATTATATTTATATTACGGGAATAAAAGGCGTTAGCAGAATTTTTTTTTATTAATATTTACAATAGATGGCATTTAAACCAAATTAAACCGAAATTAATTTTATTGTTGCTTTGTGTTTGAGTTTTGGGCGCACTCACACACACATCTAACTGAAAACAATAGTGTTTAGTTTAGATACTGTGTTTGCCAGTGCAACATATGGTTTTCCTTGAGTCTAAACAGCATGGTTAATGTGGGAGGGGACTTGTGATTCATTAGTTAGTGCCATGTTTATCCCAGTTGTCTCTAATTGCACTAAAGAAATATATTACACATGTTGAGAAATATATTACACAGACACCAAATGTCTCTGTATTTTATTCAGTGGTACAATAAAACTACTTGTTTTCCTTACATCTGCAATATAGTGGCAGTTGGGGGAAGGTATGTTGTTTACCGCAGGGAGCGAGTTATCGCCCCGACTTAAAAGTGGTTAAACTTTATTTTCATGTGCGATGTATATGCAAAAATTTTAAATTTATTTTTTCATAAAGTAAAATCAGGGGTGCGAGGATGGGTTATATTCGAGTAAATATGGTATTTGTTTTTTTATAAAAAGCAACCATCTTTTTTTTTTCATCTTTCCTTGAGGCATCGTGGGCCGCAAGAAATTGCTTTGGAGACCGCTTGCAGCCTACGGGCCGACAGTTTGACACCCCCGAGCCTTTAAAGGCTATGTGGTCTCCTCTCAGTTATACAGCTTTGACCCTTAATCACCTCAAATATATACTATGAAGTAGTTATTAAATTCCTCTGCTCTTGCAGCAATTAATTTCCAAATTACATTTATAGATCTCTTTATTGTTGCTGTTAATTTTGGTACTGTTTGCATCACTCTTTCTTGCATATATATCAACTATTTTACTTAGACTTCCTTAGAACCATGACCCACCAAGTATCCATGGCTTCAATAAGGCAAACCCACACAGGCAAAACGCTGCAGTTATATGGTGTCAGTGGGGCATTATATCAAGTCATACTTAGTCTTTATTTGAGTTGTAAGTCAGCATTTAGAATTGAAGGAAGTACAGGAAGATGGTTTAATGTTAAATCTGGTGTGAGACAAGGATGTACATTATCCCATTTGTTATTCATTATGTATATGGATCATATTATGAAGGAAAGTGGTATTAAACATGATATCAAAATTGGAGATGTTAATGTCTGCTAATTGATTGTTGAAAGTTTATTTTTCACTTGGTTAGAGTATAATAAATTTAGTTTAATCCTTTATCCAAGTGTGAGCAAACAAAGTTTGCGCCTGAAAGTATCTTCAGGACTGGGGTAAGGTGGTACAACACCAGGGCACTCCTTGCAAAGGTGGAGCAAGCTACCAACACTCCTATCTTAGTATCTCCCATAATGCAAAACACATCTCCTTGCGGATATGTCTAATGTTATGCATTAAGGGAAGGGCCACAACCCAGACTAGTTTCGACCTTTATTGAGGTCTCTTCAGTGGGAGCCTGGCCCAAGTGGAGATACCAGGCAAAAGCATAAGCAGGTCATCTCTACCTATAGGAGTTGCCAAATGGTGTGCCACCCTTTTTTTTAATAAATTACTCTGGATTTAGAGAAGAGATGTTGAAAGTTTATTTTTCACTTGGTTAGAGTATAATAAATTTAGTTTAATCCTTTATCCAAGTGTGAGCAAACAAAGTTTGCACCTGAAAGTATCTTCAGGACTGGGGTAAGGTGGTACAACACCAGGGCACGTCTTGCAAGCTACCAACACTCCTATCTTAGTATCTCCCGTAATGCAAAACACATTGGGCCTAGCTCCCACTGAAGAGACCTCAATAAAGGTCGGAACTAGTCTGGGTTGTGGCCCTTCCCTTAATGCATAACATTAGACATATCCGCAAGGAGATGTGTTTTGCATTATGGGAGATACTAAGATAGGAGTGTTGGTAGCTTGCTCCACCTTTGCAAGGAGCATCTGGTGTTGTACCACCTTACCCAAGTCCTGAAGATACTTTCAGGCGCAAACTTTGTTTGCTCACACTTGGATAAAGGATTAAACTAAATTTATTATACTGCTATTTGATTGTTAAATTGTTTTGGTGTGTGTCTCTTCGCCATTGTTATGTATTGCCATGTGCGCCATTTTATGTCATTCGTTACTCTTCCTAAAATATTTTAACTTCCCTTATTCCCTTTTAACCTCCCTACTTTAACTATAGGACTTACAAAATTTTCTTGACTCTAATATCTGTATCACTTCTTACGTGTTCATTCTATAAGGAAAGCAAATTCTATATCTCTGGCCGATTCCTAAGTTTACTCACGTGCATACCCTGACTGTTAAAGGTTATTCCTTGCTATAAGAAACTAATCCTCTAATTTCTGTCTGGGGCCGTCTCCTCTTCAGATATTGACAAATTTATTTTTTAATGCTGCACCAGCCAATATCTTAGAATAGAGGGGACTCTTATTCAGGGAGACTTTTCCAGACCTTTGGTGCACATAGGAGAATAAATTTAGTGCTTATACTCATAAATCAAATGCTCTACTATGGCTAAGTAAATTCTGGTTTGCAGTCGTGACCTCTATAACAACATGTTATACCTTTCTTTCAATTCCTCTCCCCCCCCCCCCGCTATGGTTTGAATTAATGAGTGGTAGTTTTGGTTCATATTACAGGCAAAACTCAGGTATAAAAGAAAATACATATTTATTGGAATCTAAAGACATAATATACACTTTCAACTAGTTCAATGACATGTTAAATCAAACTTTATCAAACTGATTAATACTCTAACGTATGAACAATAATTCTTTCTCTTGAGTTAGAGATTTTACACACATAATAAACACATTATGCTCCTCTAATCAATTATTCTACCTACTGTGTTAATCTTGCATATTAAACTAGACACACTCTTCTATAATCATTCCTAACAATATGTCTTATGGACATTAGCCACTGCTAGATAATCACTTGAAGTTCTTAAATACTGTCCATACTCATTTAATACACTACAACGATCTTTTTCTTTATCCGACTGGATAATTATACAACAAAATCTACATTACCATTTCTTCAGGTAGGGTCTCCAGGTCCGTCGGAACTGTCCTTCTTTGTTTGAACTACCTTTCGAATCTGCCATAAGCCTGCATCCACGTGGTGGGTCCTTATGGTCCTCAGTTTCCATCGTCTATCCTCGATCTGTTTCGGGCCATCCTGAATTCTAGCTGCCGGTTAATAATGTACGTATGCGATGGTATTCCGTCGGTACTTTCAGCAAAGGAGCGAAGACAGATATGCCGACATCTCACGCTTTCATACCGGCAGAAATTCCGACATCGAAGGGAAAGGCGCACCCTCCGATATCGAACTATCGCCACGAAACACCATCAGGAACCACCGGTCCACGAGAAAAGTCAAAATCATCATCCAGGAAAACAGGCGAAAAAAGCCTCGAGAAAGGGGTGCAAACTCTTTTTATTCTCCCTTCACTTCTCCCTTTTGCACCCTGTTCTTACCACGATAGCGCCCTCTTACTTTTTTTTCTGCGATCTTTTTCCCGCCCGCTACTTTCATCGATCACGGCAACTTCAGTACATCGCCAGATCATAGCAGCGTCTTTCGGGAACCGAATGTGCGTTGCTTTCCTAGATTGCCAATGCCTCAGGCCCGACCCTGACCTTTGGACTATTGTTTACATCTGATTTACCCATTCATTGCATACATGATGCATTTCATATAATACTAATTTATACACGAAGTTCTTTACATGGTATTACAATTCTACTAAAAGGAGGTAATTCTATTTCCATTTACAGTTAGAACTTTAGTTCTTCTGATCCAGTACAAGTTTTTTTCTCTCAGCTGATTTTTCTGACTTGTTAAATCCTGAATGAATTATTTCTTTAATAAAGTTCTTCATTCAGGATGTAACACAGCATTTAGAATTGAAGGAAGTACAGGAAGATTGTTTAATGTTAAATCTGGTGTGAGACAACGATGTACATTATCCCATTTGTTATTCATTATGTATATGGATCACATTATGAAGGAAAGTGGTATTAAACATGATATCAAAATTGGAGATGTTAATGTCAGCTCTTTGCTTTATGCAGACAATGTTATGCTTCTTAATAAATCTGCTACAAGTCTGCAAGATTCTCTGACTAAATTGAATAACTGTTGTAATAGATATGATATGAATGCCAGCAATAACAAAGCAAAGATAATGAAAATGGGCAGAAGCATTGAAAATGTCAACTGCATTGTGAATGGAGAACCTGTGGAACAAGTAAAACATTTCAGCTACTTAGGCACGATTTGTAGTGAAGATGGTAAATTCAATATAGAAATAGACAAGAGAATTAGCAAAGCTGGTATGGTGGGAAGTCGATTGAATAAATTCATATGGAATAAGAGAGAAAATATTCGGAACACTAAATTAGCTGTATACAAGAAAGTGTTCAAACCAGTTTTAACTTATGGATCTGAGAGCTGGGCAGAAGTAAAACACTTGACCAAAGACTACAGACTGCAGATATGAGAACCCTGAGAAAGATTAGGGCACAAACAGATGGCATCGATGGCAATATCGTATTAAAAACAAGGACATTAGGGAAAGAACTTGATCTTGTCAGCATCCGGGAATGCTAATGCATTCCCGGATGCTGACAAGATCAAGATGCATTCCCGGGAATGCATTAGCAAAACAAGTGTTCTCTGCCAGGTTGGCAGGAAAACGACCCTTGGGAAGACCAAGATATAGGTGGATTAATACGGTAAAAAGTGCCTTAGAAGATAGAAATATAAGATCTGATAATGTTGGAGTCTTGAGAAGTAACAGACTGATTTGGTGGAAAATTGTAGATAGGACGTTAGTAATGATGTAAATTTTTCATGTAGTACTATATCCTGTACATGGCAGGAATTTGATGATGATATATATAGTCTTTTTCTCTTATAAGCATAATACTATTATATATTTTCTGCTATTTGTAACATAAAGAAAGAACTCTGTAGGTTTTGTTATCGTTATTTTTACATGACACCTCTAAGGCTTCATCTTGGGAGAGCACTCCATTCACACAGCCGTTGTCTACTCCTTAGTCGACTATCACCATTTGCAGATTGTGCTATCTACTGCCCACAAACAGTATTTTTGTTTGTACACTTGATCGTCGACTTACGATCGACTTCCATGCTGGCTGACAGGTCGTATGTCGGCCATATATTTATTAACAGTATTCTTTAACCTTTCTAATCTTTTTATCATCTTTATAATTTATTTTTATAAACTTTTAAATTTATAATTATGTATATTGTACATAATGTGAAAAATAATACTGTATATACTGTATATACTGTAAACACAAAAATACAATCTAAAATTAATGTAAAAATTAATACAAATGAAATTTACAAAATCAATTTTTTAATCTTTGCTTATGCTGGGTTGTGGATCGTTAGGGTCATGTTCTTGGGTTGAGGTAGGAGATGTTCTCTTGATGAGGAACATGCTGGGCTTTGTTTGAACAGTTTGTTTCTTTTTTTCTTCATATATCTCACGATAACAATGCACAGCATCTTGAATGATACGTTCAACCTTTGTGAATCGTTCGACATTAGGGTCCATTGCTTCGAAACTGGCGAGAGCTTTATTCATTTGCGAAAAAGAATATGATTAACTCTTTGCAGTGAATTTCTTTTTTGGCTCCTCTTCTTCTTTCTGTTCTTCCTCTCTCGCTTTTTCTCCTGACACTCTCTGTGCTTCCAATTCAATCAACTCTTCATCCAAAAGTTCTTTGTTTCACAATCTGGCAACCCCACTACGTCTTCTATTTCACATTCTAATTTAAGATTTTTTTTTTTGCAGGTTTAACTATTTTTTCTGTAATCACTTCCAGTTCCTCTCCTTTTTCAAATCCTTGAAATGTATTCGCATAACATTTTAGACACTTTTTCCAAATTCCCGACATACAATTCTTTGTTACACATTCCCATGCGGTCGAAATATTCTTGATACACTGAAGAATGTTGTACTGCTTCCAAAAGTCTCGTAAAGATAAATCAACATCAGAATCTATCTCTTTGATGGCTTGTGCAAATGTCGTTCTGAGGTAGTGAGCCTTGAATGCTGAAATAGCACCCTGATCCATGGGTTGAATGAGAGCGGTTGTGTTAGGTGGCATAAAAACCACTCTAACATCATGTTGAAGGTCGTCCAAACGAGGAGGGTGACCAGGGGCATTGTCCATAACCAAACAAAATAAAATCTTGAAAGGGATACCTCTCTCTGCACAATATTCACGAGCCTGGGGAATAAAGCAGTTCATGAACCGGTCTTCGAACAGTGCTTGAATCATCCAAGCTTTAGGGTTTGAATGGTAGTAAATAGGCAGTGTGTGTGCTTGTTGATGTGCTTAAATGCACGAAGGTTTTCTGAACAATAAATGAGAAAAGGCTTCAACTTAAAACCCGCGGCATTCCCACCAAGCAATAAAGTCAACTGATCCTTAAAAGCTTTGAATCCTGGCATCCTTTTTTGCTTCTTGGTTTATGTACGTACAATTAGGCATGCATTTCCATTGCAAGCCGGTTTCATCTACGTTAAATATTTGTTCCGGTAGATAACCTTCTTCTTTGATTAAAGAGTCAAACTATCAACAAATTTTTGGGCTTCATCTTCATCTGCACCCTGCTTCTCCTGTGACATGTACATTATGCAAAGCAAATCCTTTTTTAAAATGCCTAAACCATCCAGTACTAGCCTGAAAATGTTTTGCGTAATTGTCTCCGTCGCATGATTTTTAACTCTGAAACAGACTTCTAGCCTTTGCTTGCACTGTGCAAAGGCTCATGGGTGAATTTTTCTGTATTAAATCTTCCATCCAAATAAACAACAATTTCTCCATTTCATGGATGGGTCCCTGTCGTTGTTTGGTTAAAATTGTAGACTTCATAGGTGCAGAACCTTTCACAGCTTCCCTAATTCTTTCTTTGTCCTTAAGTATCATCGATACCGTGGAATGTGATAACCTCAAGTCATGTGCTATCGTATTCACTTTCTTTCCGCCTTCATACTTGTGGATAACTTTCATTTTACACTTAAATCAATAGTTTTCCTTGACTTCTTAGCTGGCATATCTGTAGATGAAGGCATTTTCCTTTTACTAGACATTTTATAGGTAGTATTTCTGTAGAATTTTAATTAATACACCACACACAACAGATGCATGAAAGCGGCTGAGTGTATGTGAAAGAGAGTTATTGTACGTGGGTTATCGTATGCATAGTTGTCTGATTTATTATTAATTTATTCATTAATTAAAAAAAAAAATTTTTTGGTGGTCATAAGTTGACAACCAGGTGTAAATATATGTTCTTGGCTGATTCACGTGTGTGTACGATGAAAAACCTGAGATTCTGAGAATTTTTCTTGGCCTGATGGACCAGTTTTTGCTCATACTGTACTTTTGCCATCCTTACCAATCAAGTTACTTTTTTAACCTACTCTTTTTATTCCTCAGGCAATTGATTATTACACATTACACGCTTGTCTTTTTTGATGCCGTTTCATTCATCCATTTTACTCCTATCTGTTTAGTTTATTTTGAAATACAATCAGACATTGCTGCTGTTAAATATCTGGTGATTAGTGAGTTCAAGCTGCATCTGTCTCCTTTCCACCCAACTCCTTATTCCATGCCATATCTCCCAGTTTTCTCCTAAGTTAATCATTATCACTGGCCATCTAGTTCCAATATATTCTTTCCTCGTAGTAGTTCCCAGAAGACTGGCTACAACCCAGGTGATCCTGCCCTCATGGTCACTCTCACCACCTGGAGGAAGATTACACACCCTATTCATAATCACATTCTCCATTACATATTGCATAAAAAATTTTGTCTCTCAAGAAATCACATTTGTTCCTTATTCCCAGATGCTGTCTCTTCATTCACAAGTTGATAAGTACTTGTTATCGGACACTAGTTGATTCATCTGATAAATGTAGTTAATCTGTTAAGGATAACCATGGCATTACTTTTGCCCGATTTTGTAATAGTTATATCCTGATTAGCTTTTAATGACTTGACTGCTGTTTTTTTTTTTTTTTTTTTTTTTTTCTCATTACAGGTCAGGCCATTAGTTAACGGTTGATGAAATCAACGTAGTTTTAACATACCACATAGATTGTAGTGCAGCTTGTTTCTTTATATGTATGTGTGTACTCCACGGGATGACCTTAATGTGATTATTGAAACGTCGAGGGATTATTTTGGTTTATATTAAACTGAAGTTTTACTCTAACGCGGTAGTTGTATCCATAATTTTTATAATGAATTCTGATTGCCATGTAACCGCGTGTTTTGGATGCATTGAAGGTGACCACGTCATTATCTCAGCACAGGTTGGTGTAGAGATGAGTGTTTAGAGCACTTATTGTAAATAATCCGGAAACTTGAGATGTTTGAGCTACAGGATTTGTCATATTAATAGGCTGGATGAAAAGTGCTATCATCAATAAAGCTCTGAATACATCATGCATTAGTCAGCATAATTTCTGAGAACCCTACCTTTGATGCCAAATCCTGTTAATTGGCTTTGAAATGTCAAGTGCAACAGCACAGATCTTTCCGTTACATGTGTCCAGAGTTCGTTGGCATAGGCAAGGGGATCTGCTAAGGATCTTGATTGGTGAAATCCATATTGGTGGTCACCGATTAGTTGACAGCTCTCCAAGTGTCAAAGAAGTTGACTATCGATTATCTTCACAATTATTTTAGAAATCACTGAGGTGTGAGCAGTACGTTGATAGTTTGATGGTAAACACTTATCACTTTTATTTAGAATTGGCTATATATGGACTTGCTTTCATGCTGTAGGGTGGATGCCAGCTAAGTATAATATAGTGTATAGATGATAAAGAACCTTTTTAGTTCACAAGCACATCTCTTGAGTGCAGTTGATGGGATTTCATCAGGACCAGAAGCCTTTTTTTGGTATCCAGTTTGTTCAAGATTCTTCTATGCCTTTCTAGCAGAGGGCCACAGGAAACATTGCCATGTTCCGGGTAAAGAAGAGATGATTTGCCTTGGTCATCCGTACAGGAGTTGGATATGAAGAATTATTCCATGAGGCTAACTTTAATTTTGTGTGATGTTACTATATTCTGTGTTACACCATTACTAAATGTTACACCATGTAGGTTGAGAAAGAGGTAGAAGCACAGATCAGCAAAAGTTGTGCTGAAGAGCTTTTGCTAGTGACCATAAGGTAGGACAACCATTGCCACAGTATAATTTGGTTGATGTGGAATTCAAGTTCAGGAATCATACTGCAGGATTCTTGGTACAAGAACTTTGGATTTGGTAATAACATCTGAGAATCTGTTTATAAATTAGTTGACCATTATATCATGTCTCCAGTTGGTGAGAGTCATCAGTTTTGACTTGGGAGATGACAGTATATATAAGAGATTTAAGAGGGACATACGTGAAACTATAAGACAATTGATTATAACAAACTGAGAAGGCAGCTTGAAGCCTTCATGTGGGATGCTGCATTCAGTTCATTATAAAAAAATATATATATGGAGACAACTTCCTTGCTGAAAAAATAACTTTATTTTAAATTAATATAATTACTTAATGTCATTTGTATTAAGCTCATCATTAGAATACATATAAAATACTGTATACACACACACATTGGGACACAAGCTATGTAATGGTTCACTACAGTGTGCTACAGCATTACTACTTTGATCAACTGTTGTTTCTAGCCTGGCCTCTGGTGAGAGAAGAAAAAATAAATTTAAAAATATAATAAATAAAAATAAAATAAGTCATTAAATAAATACATGTGTACATGTGAAACTTCATTAACTTTCTCTCTATCCTGTTATTTGAGTCTCTTTTTTTTTTTAATTTATTTTAGGAATATTATAGTTTAGAAATATTACTTTCTATATCCAATAACTGTTTTTGCTTGGCTTTTTGGAAATTGGAGTTAAACAGCCCTGTTCTATATTATCCTTGTCACCAGATGTTATATGAATTGAAAGTAAGTCATCCATATCTTTGGGCCTCTTAGGTCATCATTCTTGTGGGGATTGGGGGTGATGGATTAGCATCTCACAAGCTTCTTTGGATTTCTATTTGCATCAGGTTTTTAATTAGAGCATAATGCAATAACTTTTTAACAGTGTCTATCTGCCTGCCATGTGGTGACCAACTTAGATAATTCTGGTATTTTATTGCTTTTCTTAATAGATTACAGTTAACAAATCGGTATTTATTATTCTTGGATACTGATAGATTCATTTTTTCCAAGTTAGCTGTTCAGTTTAGAACAACAGTACCATAACTCGTGATAGAGTTTAATGGATACAGTTGCATAACTGTATTCATTCATATCAATATTTTGATATGAATGAATCACATAGACATCTTCAGGAATACAGTCTAATCTTTAAGTCTAAATAAAAATAAAATACAGTCTAATACAGTAGTAGCAAAATGCATCCCTTATCTTGAATTTTTCATGACATCAAATGCAATCTGTCATGACTTTCTAGCAATGATGCTAATAAACTATACTTTGAAGTTGCTGCCTCACCTTTTAAAAGCAAATTACCTCCATGCAGTTTATTGAGTGCTGAAACCCATGCTAGTTTCATTAAGAAAAAATAGCAATATATCTATTTCAAAAGCAGATAAAGGAAAAGTGGTAATGGATAAGGCTGACTATGAGAGAAAAATAGACTGCTTTTTTACAGGATACCTCCACCTATCAAGAAATTAATTATAACCCTACAAATTAAACAATTAAATAAGCTGCTTGATGAAGTTGTTAGCTGGGATCAAAGTACTGTGGACAAATTGCACACTCATTTTGCAAGAACTCCTCGTTTATATGTCCTGCAGATAAAGGAAAAGCGGTAGTGGTAATGGATAAGGCTGACTATGAGAGAAAAATAGACTGCCTTTTACAGGATACCTCCACCTATCAAGAAATTAATTATAACCCTACAAATCAAACAATTAAATAAGCTGCTTGATGAAGTTGTTAGCCGGGATCAAAGTACTGTGGACAAGTTGCACACTCATTTTGGAAGAACTACTCGTTTATATGTCCTCCCAAAAATTCATAAAGAAAGTTATCCAGTAAGATCCATCGTGAACTGTATTGACTCTCCCATGTATAGAATTGCTAAATTTCTGTAATGTTTATTGACTGCCCACACTGGACAATCCAGATCATTCATCAAGAATATTCAACTACAAGAGTTGGCTTTGTTAGTCAGCTTTGACATTGTTTCCCACTTTACCAACATTCCGTTATCTGACACTGTAATTTACTATATGATAATTACCCTCCTGATATTGCACAGATTTTTGAATTTGTTATACAATCAGGATATTTCAGCTGGAAAAACAAGATCTATAGACAAGTTGAAGGTACTACCATGGGTAGCCCTCTGTCTCCACCTTTGGAAAACTATTTCTTAAACCATCTAGTAAATACCTTGTTCTCATTGGTTTCATTATGTTGATAATGTCTTTGCTATTTGGCCTCATTCTGAAAATGAACTTACCACTTTCCTACAACAGATCAATAGCTTCACCCATGCATTCAGTTCACCATGGAAAAAGAAACGGTTGGTAGTTTACCATTCTTGGACATCCACCTTACACTCACAGCCTCTGGTAATTTATCAACTAGTGTTTGTCGAAAACCTACCTTTACTGGCAGATACATCTATCAAAAATCTGCTCATCACACCTCTCAAAAAATTGGTGTTATCGAGTCCTTAATTAATAGAGCACATAAGGTGTGCTCCTCTTCCTCATGCTTACAACAAGAACTTCTCACTATCAAATAGTTAACGGAATTTAATGGTTACAACCCTAATCAAATCCAGCAAATAATGAACTCCTATGATCCAACACCTCAGAATTTTTCAACAGACCACAGGGTTCTAATCTGTTGTATTTCTGGCATCTCAAAACTGATTGGTAGAATTTTGAAGAAGTATCATCTCATTCCCACATATTTTCGATCATCAAAATTTCTCATCTTTTGCCAACTACCAAAGACAAACTGGCACCTCTGTCATTAGCTGGTGTTTACCAGATACCGTGTGAATGTAATCTAACATACTTTGGACAAACAGACTGTTCTATAGAAAAAAAGAATCAAAGATCATCAGTATTATATCAAATACACGAAACCTCCAGTCTGGTCTGGCACAACATAGTATTGACACTAAACAGTATCCAGTGGGATAAAGCTCGGCTTCTCCATAGATGCAGGTTTAAATATGAACTCCTTTTCAAAGAAAGTTGTGAAGCCCTTTTTACATCGGCCAAATATGAATTGAAACGATTGTGTCTCCCCCCCCCCAAAAAAAAAAAAAAAGTTTGGGAGATTCTTATCTTAAGTAACCATCAAAAATAGTTGTTTAATAATATTATTTATTAATACTAATTTCTAGCACACGGCAACCGTTTTTAATTGGTAAACCACCGACTGCTGTTTGTACTTTGTAGTCCGGTTCCTTTGATTGCTTTTTTCTACAAACTGATGATGTACTGTTATTTTCACTACGAAATATCTACTTTTATTTCATTAAAGTTAATTACTGTGGTTATCGTGTAATTTATTATTCAGGAATACAGTGTTAAAATTGTAATAACACACACAAGAAGATATAAGTGGAAGAAATTAAATTAGATTAAATGAAGACTAAAGTCTTATGAGGGGCACCCTCTATGGATGCTTTTGGCTTGCCTTAGATGTTGGATAGGAGGCCTAAGAATTAAAGTTTTCCAGATCTTGGGAAGTCCAATACAACCATATTTATTAAGATTAGTTCTTTAAATCTGCCACTGATTCCATAAAGAGCATTTCAAGTTTGTATTTGCTGTGATGGAACTTGATGGTTTTATTCCCATCTGATTCTGTGCAAGATCTGAGGCATGGATAAACAGATGTGTTGTTGGTTGAATAAAACTTCCCATGATGTGAAAGGGTTTTATCTGTTGTTGTTTTTTTCTTATGGCAAAGGCACGAGTGTTTGGAAACTTGTTTTTTTTTTATTTATTTATTTATCTTGTAAAACAGGCAAACTGGCCAGAAGTATATGCCCAATTAACAAACATAATACACTGCCCTCATGGCCTTAGTTGCTTTGACTATAATTCCAAACAGCAACTTGCCATGATGAATCTTTAACTTCACTGGTTGCCTCTTAATAATAATGATTTTTTTTTGTAACATGGTTAAAACAAAATTATTAAATACTGGACATTGTTCAGTGATAGTTTCACTAGCAGTAAGTTCCATAAAATTTTATTCAGCTACATTACAAAAAGTTAAGTTAAATTGATTGGAAATATATCTTTCATTTAAAAAAAAAAAAAATTACAAAATTGATAGTTTACTGGCAGTGTCTCTCATTTCACAATAAATTCTACTGTGTTAATTCACTGTCCAAGAATAGTCATATTTTTCACTTCATATTCAGGAAAGTAACTTATCAGTAAAATCAAAAATGATTATTTTATTTTATTTTTTTTTTGTATTTATGTAAAATATAGGTATTTAGGAAAAAGAATCATTATTTCTCTTCTCGATGAATTTTTTGTTCATTTGTTTATATGAAATATTTAAAATTGCAAATAAAGATTCTTTTTGTATGCTAGGAGGATGGCCAAACTCATACCTTACATTTGGTTTGTACACCAAAAGATCCCTTACTCAATGGTTCTGAACAGACACTTGAAGAGGTAGGCACAAAAATCCAGTTTGATATTATATTTTTAATGAAATGCAAGCATCAATCAAAAATATTGAGGAGAGAAATTTTTGTAGCTGTGACAACCGTGTAAGAAAATTGATAAGTTCTCTAATTTTTTTTTTCTTTTTCTCCATTATGTTGTGAAATGGATATTCATCAACTTTTGTTGTAAAGTTCATGAGGTTTCCACAGAATCATATGAAATGTTACGACAAGCTTTTGGAGAAACAATTTCAAGTTGATTCATAATATTTCAAGAGTATTATTGTTTTAAAAATGCTGGTGGCTTTCATTCATGAAAAGCCTGATTCATGAGCAAAGTCTCTCCAAACCCCAAATCAGCTATCTACAGAAACTGTGTAAACAGGTTCTGTAGCTAGCTGATTGAAATCATACCAGAATGAAATCATAATTATTAGCTCCTTGATCTCCATGAAGTTACAAGACTCTTTGTAGTAGGTCAACACTAAATACAAATCTAATACAAATCAAGACTAAATACAAAGTCTATCATACCACTCCACTGTATACATGTTCACCACCATCTCAGGCAATGCATTCCATACTTCTGCCACTCTCCATGCAAAAAATAATAATAATAATTACTTTTTATCTCTTCACTTAAAACTTCCAGGGATTGTCCTTGTCCTTTTTTCTCATTCTAACATATGAAAAATCTTCTCATTGATAATCCAATAATAACCTTTCAAAAAACAGCCTAAATGTCTGAATCTTATCCTCCATCCACCAAACTTTGCAGTCTACATGCCCTCAGTCTATCCTCATAATCAACATTGTACAGTCTTGATATCATTTTTGTTTTCCATCTCTGTACTCTCTCCAAGGTTACTCATCCCCCTTCAAATCCCAGTGACCAGATCTGAGTACAGAAATCCAGATGTAGTCTTATCAAAAATTTATATAATGGGATCACCACACTTCTCTTGCAGTCAGTATCCTCCTCAGCATTGTAGCAGTTCTCTGAGATGTATTCACAACCTTTGCAATATGTCCTCAGAACTTCAAATTTCTATCTGAAATCGCCCTTGCTTTTTCTGGTATAACTCCACTTTGAACTGAGTTTGAAGCATCCCATCTGTGGATCTTAAATTTTAAAACCTCGCATTTAGTTGCATTAAACTGATATCTCCATTCGTTTGGCCACCTTTCCAGCCTATTTGATTACTAATAACCCTCGTAAGCTGCACATCATCTGCAAACAACTGAACATCTCCCTGTAGTCCTTTGACAATATTATCGACATAAAGATTGAACAGTAATGGTCCCAGGACTAAACTCTGTGCAACTCCACTGGTGACCTTCCTACTCCCTGATGCTGCTCCCCCCCCCCCCCCCCATACAACTCTGATATCTATCAGAAAACCAATCACTGATTCAAACTGTAACAGAAAAGAGAACTAAAATCCTAATATGGCATCTTTTAATATTAGATGAAAATAGAATGGAGTTGGTCTTAATGACTGTCTCTCAACTTGTAGGTGAATTAATGCATCCATACTTCTTAAGGTTAGGAGAGTATTTCATTGGTACTTCTGACTTCACAAATAGTTGCTCCAACAGTTTGAGAGACAGGCATTTAAAGATCAACTCTTGCTACACAGTTATAATTTCTTTTTATCCAACATAGAGGATACCAAATTAGAACTAACTCGTTATTGCTTGTCTATTGTGATAAGGTGTTTATGCTCTGAAAATAATAGTTTGAAATTTATTAAGCAACAAAATATCTTCTGCTTAATAAATTTCTAATTTATCTTGTTCTTGTATGAGGGAGGGGGGCTGATAAATACCTAAAACATGGTTCCACCTCAGTTCCTTCATGTTGATTATCACAACTTTTCAGCACACCCTCATATGATGAAAATCTCTAGAACTGTTCTTCAGTGTCTAGTGAAGTGAAATGAATTTTAAAATGCACTTCATGGGAAAGTGATCCCAAATAATGTTTGTGATTTCACACCTAATTTCTCTCTTCTCATGATACTACTTCCTTGTCCACACTTCTGAAAATCTGACAGTCATCCTGAAGGAAAAACAACTTCAGGGTACAAATATACAACTGATACTGATCACAACACAGCACCTCAGGTAATTCCCAAACAGACTAAATCAGAGATGAATGGAACAGTAGGAAGATCACTGTATACAGAATCAAAATTGTACTATGAAGGTAATAACTCAGAGTGGCTAACGTCCTTTAATTTTGCTTGAAAAAGTTATTTCTCCAATATATTTCATCAGCCTTCATATTTTAAAAAAAATTCAAGTTACTTGTTACTTTAAGATTATTTTGTTGAGGGGGATGGAAGGGATTTTTATTTTATATTTTTCACCTTGCATCATTTCTGATTCTACATTGCAAATTTTACTTTTGGCTAAATATATGGAATATAAATGACTAGGAGAGTGATACTTATTTGTGCCTATGATCCCACAGAAAGATCTAGTAAGGAAGAAATGGAAGAATTTTTTGAGACATTTCTTTTTCAAAAAGAAAAAGTTGGTCCTTGTTGGAGATCTAAACAGCAGAGTAGGAAATGACTACCACACATGTTTTGGGAAAATTTGGAGAAATGAGCACAGTTACTAATAATGCTAAGTACCTGCTGGATTTCTATGCAGAACATGGACTAGTTTTTACTAACACCGTGTTCCAATAAAAATGTATGCAATTCACATGGAGAGAAGATGACAGAAATAAGAAAAGACTCGTTGACTATGTTATAGTTAATAGCAATGTTTTCCCAATGGTTCAGAGCACAAGAGTATACAGAGGATTTGAAAGAGAAAGTGACCACTCTTTATTTTTGAGCAGGAGAAAATTGAATTGCATATTGAAAAGAAGAGTATGTAAGAAAGTTTTAAAACGAATCAAAGTTGAGCAGCTTTCAGAGATGAACTATAGACTCAAATATACAAACATCATTCAAGGAAAAATTAAAGAGTGGAAAACAATAACCAAACCTTGGAGATTCGGTGGCAAACCCTGAAGAAAACATTGATTGATTCAGACAGACAGGCACGTGGTGAGGTTATCTGAAAGGATAGAAAAATCAGAACTCAAGGCCTCATGAAGTTAAAGAGGAAGTTAAGGAAAAGAAGAAAGCACATCCAAAGTACCAGACAAATAAATCAGCTCATATTATTTTAGAATATAGAGAAAAATCTAACAAAGTGAAGTATGTAAAACTAGCTAAACAAAAGTCATGGGAAGACTTTGGTAAGAACATAGAAAATAAATATCAGGAAGGTGGTGAAATATTCTGGAGGCTATTCAAAAGGCTTAGAAATGGAGGAAAATTTCTGCAAAAGGAATCATTGATGATAAAGGTGACGTGAAAACTGAAGATAAAAATATTCTAGATGTCTGGAGTAATTACTTTGAAAGATTGCTAATATGAGCACAGTGGTAGAAAACTACTTGAAGTAGAAAAAGCCATCAAAAACGTCCCTATTGAAAGGTAGTTAGAGTAGATGGGTAGTAAGGTCAAATTTCAAATGATTGGAGCAGAGCTCTCATAGTACACTTCTATAAAAAGGGAAATAAAGCTGAATGTGAGAATTAGAGGTATTACCCCCCCCCCCCCCAAGTGTTCCTGGTAAGATATATGCAGGTATACTTGAGAAACAGCTAAGGACTGTTGAAGGGAATCTGGGTAAAGAATAAGGATTTAACCAAAACAGAGGTTGTCGGTATCAGATGTTCACCGTAAGAGAAATAACTGAGAAATCATCATCATAATCTATTTCCTGATATGTACCCTCAAAGGGTGTTCAGGTTAATATGACAGCATTGCATGATTAAGTTTACATTATTATCAATTTCCTATCAACAATTTTCCTCCAAATTAATCTATTACTTGTGAGCACTCCGGTATTGTCATATCTTACATTCCATTCTTCTAAGGCAGTGCTTCCCAAACTTCTGGATGTCAGGGCCCCCTTTGCAAAAATTAAAATATTTCACGGCCCCCCCATCGAAAAAAATCATAATAGAGAGATATATTATTATAATATTTATTGTATTTATATTCAATACGAAACATACACAGTGAATATTGCAAAAATCAAATGCATATATTATATTTTTTGCCTCTTACCGTTTGGTTCTGAAGACGATGCAGGCTGTTCTGGTAAAATATGAAATACTGTCCCTTTTTTTTTTTGAGTCTGTTTCTGCTTCTTCTGATTGTTCGCGGGAATTTTTTTAAATTTTTTATCAGCCACTTATCCATCTCAGGGTTAAATTTTTTAACGTAGAATAGATCAAATAATATCACCACTTACCGATACTGGCACACCACAGACTGATGACTTGAAATTAGTGAATATTACCTGAATAAGGGAATCCCCGGACCAGGAATATTTTTCTCTTTTGTGATTTTTATCCCTTTACGGTAATTAAGCCTAACGCGAAACAGACAGCAAAGGCAGGTTATTAAAACGTGCATATGATTGGTGCGGTAACCAAAGATCGCGTAACCGAAAGATAAAAGCATAGCTGACAATTGAGTTGAAATGCTAACTCTCTTCAACCGAATTCCATATGTGAAACTGCCATAACATTCATTATATATATATATATTACTTAGTTTTAACACTTTTATGAATTTTAACACTTTCAGTTGAATTTTATTGCAGCCTTGGGAAATCGAACTCACACAGATCTAATTAATAACAATAGTTTTTAGTTAGATACTGTGTTTGCCCATGCAACATATGGTTTTGTTTCAGTCTATACAGCATAGTTTCTGTATGAGGGGACATGTGATTCATTAATTAGTGTGTTTTTATCCCAGTTGTCTCTAATTGCACTATTTGTTGAGAAATATATTACACAGACTCCTCATAACTTATTCACTGGCATAATAAAAGTACTTGTTTTTATTGCCTCTGCGGTATAGTGGCTGTTAGGGAGGGGTGTTGTTTACCACTGCAAGCGAGTTACTATCTCCCCACATGAACTTGTTTAAGCTTTTTTTCATGTGGTATATGCGAAACTTTTATTGGTAACAGAAAACTAGCTCGGATGACAGTGATAATATAAAACGAGTTTTGATATGTATATAAAGTCAATATCAACAGTCCCTGATTACGAACGCATGATGAAAGGGACAGGAAGATTTGGAGCTTCCCTGGAGAGCATTCGAAGTAAATACAATTAACCACTGTTTTGAAATGAAACATATGAATAAGCAATATTTACTAATATTCATTAAGTGCTGAAATACGCAGGAAGTAAAGTTTGTGAACCAACACCAATGTGTGAATATTTCCATTAAAATATAAAAAATAGCAAAAAAGAAATAATAAATGATAAAAGTTAAATACATTTCTTTTAAAATAAAAAAAAAATCTACTTAGTCTGAAAACATTTTAAATTTGTTTTCATGATTTCACGGCCCCCCTCAACAAAACCTATGGCCCCCAAGGGGGCCACGGCCCACAGTTTGGGAAGCGCTGTTCTAAGGCACTTCTAACTGAATCAATCCACCTAGACCTTGGTCTTCATCTGGGTCTCTTTTCTGTCATCTTGGCATCAGACACCTGTTTTGCTAACCTCTCTTCACCCATTCTTAGATTAACTCTGCTGACACATTCTTGAATGCTAATAATGTCAAGTACCTTTCTAATATCTTCATTTTTAATATCATTCTGCCATTAATACCATTGTTTCACTTCCCTAATTTTTATCAAAACCCTCATATCTATGGTCTCCAATCTGTGATCAAGTGCTTTATTTCTAACCCAGCTCTCAGATCCATAAGTTAAAATTGGTTTGAACACTGTCTTGTATACAGCTAATTTAGTGGTTTGAGTAATTTCTCTCTTATTCCATATAAATTTATTCACTTGACTTCCTACCTTACCAGCTTTGTTGATTCTGTTGTCTATTTCCAGATTTAACCTGCCATCTTCACTAAAAACTATAGCTGAAATGTTTTTTTTTTTTTTCATGTTGGGCCCCATACACAGGAGGTTGGTTGGTCAACCTATAGTACATTAGTACTGTGTATGGGTAGTGGATTGGGAAAGGAGGAATTTGTTTACATTTGATTTCAATTACTTTAAATTGTATTCCTTGGGAAACACAGCAGGTGAGAGACTGTTCCACAGTGCAGCAGTTGCAGGGATGAAGGAAGAGGAAAAGAAATTTGTTCTGTTTGTTTTTTGGTGTACTGTGAAAGGGATGTTGTGCAGCAGCTGCACGTGTTCCAATGAGTTTAATACTGAGCGGAGGAATTATTGATGAGCATTTCTCATGGAAATATTTGTAGAATATACATACTGCAGAGACCATACATCTATGTGAAAGTGTGGGGGAGAGAGTTGCTAAGGGATGGATCGTTGATAAGTCTAATTGCTCTCCTCTGTATTGAGTCGAGCATTTTGACAGAGCTTTTGGGGCCCCATCCCATATGTGGGAGCAGTATTCAATAGTTGGACGGATTTGTGACTTGTATAAATGTTAATAGCTGTTCTGGGGTGAAGTAACATCTTGAGCGAAAGAGAAATCCTAGTTTTTTTGAGGCTGAGGATGCAATGTTTGAGATATGTTTGTGCCAGGAGAGGTTTGATGTGAGGGTGATTCCAAGGAGCAAGATCTCAAACTGTCTGGAATTTGGGTACCGTCAAAAAGGATACAGGGAAAAACTGGTTCTTTTTTATGGGACATTGAAGTTGTTTTACTGAAGGGAGGCACAGCGAATAGAACGGCTGGTTAAGTTCGATAAGTAGCTTTTGCACTGCTTCGTCTATTTTCACACAGGAACCTTGTAGCCAGTGGCAACAGAACTCGCAGAATATGCCCTTTTTTCTGTCTGTGATACCAGTTTTGCAGCTGCAGCACGTAATAGGTATGTCGGTGGCGGCTGACGGCACGGTGCTGGAGAGAAACATGGTGCTTGTTCGCTGTTGGCTTTTGATGCCGCCATCTTTTCTGCATACGGTAGGCATCGTGAGCGCTTGCATGTGGCTGATTTAAAATTGAAAGGAAAACTGATTTAATACACTATAAGTACTTACAGGTTGTACTGAAGTGTTCCGCTGCTCGGCACCCACTGTTTGGGTTCCGTTTGATGGTTAATTTCGATGGAAAAAACACTCGCAATAATGGTAAATTGGGGAGCACAAGTTTGAAGTAGCTTATTCACTGACGCAACCTGACGGACTGACTTGTTTTACTTGTTCCATAGGATCTCCATTCAGCTGAAGCTTTCTATGCTCCTGCCTATTTTTGATAGTTTTGGTCTTTTTATTGTTGATTTTCATGCCAAATTTGTTACAGCTGTTATTCAATTTAGTTAGTGAATCTTGAAGAGACTTGCACTACATGTGTTTAGGAGCACATCATTATCATCTGCATAAAGCAAAGAGCTAAGTTTGACGTCTCCAATTCTAATATCAGGCCTGATGCCACTTTCTTTCATAATGTGTTCTTCCATATAGGTGATGAAAAGATTGGAGATAATGTGCATCCTTGTCGTACCCCTGATTTTACATCAAACCATCTTCCTGTGTTTCCTTCAATTCCAACTGCTGATTCACAGCTTAAATAGAGACTGTATATTGCCCTGCATAATGTTCCATATAACCACAGTGTTAAGTTCTGAATGAAACTAAAATTAAATTAATTCACGTTTCCTTCAGACTTAACATGGGTTTGCATTTTGAAACATATATTGACATATCGGATGCACTAATTACTTGTAACTTACCAGAAACATTACTAAATTGAGGATATTTTCATTACTTCATGTTAGGATGTAAATTTTGTAAATTGTTTATGGTTTAAACTTTGCTACTTTTGTGTAAATACTTGTAAATTGCTGGGAGAAACGATAATCGGATTAAATACAAATGGCCAGAATCTAAACACGTGCTACAAGTACGCGTGCACCAAGTTAGATAAGCACGCAGTTCCCCCCCCCCCCCACACACACACACCAAAGATCACACTAGGGGAGATGTAGGGTGGCACGGAAAAAGGGAGGAGAAAAGCGATGACGTAGAAAGGAAGGATGGCACACATGACTTAAAAAGCGTAGCAGTGCCTAGCAGAATCTCTCTTGCTCTTGTGTTTTGGAACCTCCTTGTGGCACCTTCTCGTCCCCTGCTTTTGACGAGGTCATCGAGACAAAGACTGAGAGAGCATGTCGTGATATCCATGAAAATTTGCTGGTCAGCGATCAGCCCAGCGGAAGGAAGCCTCCGATTTCCCCGGAGATAACTAAACCATGTTGAGCCAGTCGACCAGAGAACGACGAGCGCTTACTTTCAGCGGCGGAGATAAGTCCAGTCCGGACCCTCTGTAGAATATTACAGATAAGGTAGAATGAACCAGGAGTCGAGAACGAATGTCCAGTCGTGATGTGTGTGTGTGATGGCCAAATAGTTCCCCAACAGTTGGTAATGTACTGTTTATGTATTAATAAGTAACTGTGTTTAAGAAGAAAGTCTGTAACTATAGGAAGGACTTTAGCAATTGTTTTCTTTTAAAATATAGTAATTATGAAATTTTAGTGAAGGAATTAGTGCGGAAGCACGTGGAGCTAACTTTATGGTTCAATAAGTAAATATCCTTTAGTATTGAAGTGTTCAGAAGAGCATGATTGATCTTAAAATAGAATTTGATTACTAGAATTGATGGTTTTTTTTGCATGCTATGATAAAAGTAGAGAGTTTGAATAACTATGCTCATCCTTTAGAATTAGTGGATTAATATATCAGTGTATGTTCATAAAGTGTAAGATGTGTGAATTGAAATTAAATGTTTTTTTCTTTAAGTTTAACTGATGACTTGCCTGAATTTTTTTCTCTATTGCACTTTCTCATTAAATTTGGACCACAGCGGGAGATAAATTAATAGGGAGGCTACAACTGCAAAATAAGTTATAGTGAATTAAGATAGTGTGCTAAACTGTGTTCTGGTTCCTTGATTTTGCACTCTTTGTTAATCTAGGATTCAGGGTGGTGCAGTATAATAGAAATTTTCCCTGAATCCGAAAAAGAAATCAGATCCAGTATTGAAACACAGGAATTGGTACTGTCCATTAGCAATCCCTTTCTCTTCTAACCACTTGCATCGTTCTTAAGAGTGAATAAAGGCCCTGAGAGAATATTGAGATTGATTGAAATATAGAGTAAAATTGACAATTAAAGTAAGGCAAAGTAAGAGAAGTTAATTAAAGTATTTGAGTTAAGAACAATAAGTACAAATATATCCAGACAAGTGGAGATAATGTGCATCCTTGTTGTACCCCTGATTTTACATCAAACCATCTTCCTGTGTTTCCTTCAATTCCTGCTGATTCACAACTTAAATATAGACTGTGTATTGCCCTGCATAATGTTCCATATAACCACACTATTTTAAAAAGCTTTTCCCTGGGCACCTTGTCATATCCCTTTTCCAGATCTACAAAACATAAGTACAGATCAGTGTCATATTCCCACGATTTCTCAACTATTTGTATTAAAGTGAAAATCTAATCTTGTTCTTCTCCAAGTTTCTTTTCCACAATCATTCTCAACCTCTTTTCAGGTATACTTGCATAAATCTTTCCTGGAACACTTAGTAGAGAAATTCCTCTGTAATTCTCACATTCAGTTTTATTCCCTTTTTTTATAGATGGGTATTATGAGGAGCTCTACTCCAATCATTGGGAATTCGACCTTCTAATCAACCCCTCTGAATTATGCAGTGTAGCCACTGTAAAACTTTTATACCTCCATACTTAAGCATTTCTTGTCGATGTGTACTCCTCTTTGCATTCCTCTTGAAAATTTGTTACTACAGTTCTCTCAATGCTTGGTTCTTTAAGTCTTTCAAAGTAATTACTCCAGACATCTAGGATATCCTTATGTTCAGTTTTCATGTTACCTTTATCATCTTTTATTCATTTTACAGTGCTCTTTCCTCCATTTCCGAGCTTCTTCAATTGCCTTCAGAACATTTTGCCACCTTTCTGATATTTATTTTCCATACACTTACCGAAGTCTTCCCATGACTTTTGTTTAGCTACTTTTACACATCGCTTAGCTCTCTTACATTTTTCGCTGTATTCTTTTACGTCATCTGCTGACTTATTTGCTAGAAACTTTTGATATTCTTTCTTCTTTTCCAGGACTGCTTCTTTAATTTCTTGTGTACACCATGGTGTTCTTATTTTTCTATCCTTGCAGACAACTTCACCACATACCTTCCTAGCTAAATCAATCAGTGTCTTCTTCAGAGTTTGCCACTCTATCCATAAGTTCAATCCTAATAAAATTGAAAACAAGAACCAAAGTTTGGTTCTTGTTTTCAATTTGTCTCATTTTTTCTTCAGTAATGTTTTTATAGTATAGTCTACAATTTGCTTGTAAAAGCTGCTTAACTTTAATTCTTTTTAAAAACTTTCTTACATACTGTTCTTTTCAATGTGATATTCATTTTTATCCTGCTTAGTACTAATAACGGTTACTTCCAGTTTCAAATCCTCTGTACAGTTTTGTGTCATGAACAAGCCTAATGATATCACTACCAACAATGATATAGTCAATGAATCTTATCTTATTTCTTGTGTCTTCTCTCCATGTGAACTTGTGCACATCTTTATGTTGAAACATGGTGTTAGTAATGACTAGTCCTTGTCCTGAGCAGAAGTCCAGTAAATACCATTATTATTAGCTTTATCCTATCCCAAAATGTTCCTATATGCCTGGTGGGACCATCCCCTACTCTGCTGTGTTCATATCAAGGACCACTTTTTCCATTTTCTTTGTCAGGTGCCTATTCTAATGACAAAATATTCCTTTGTTTCTTCCTTAGAAGAACCTATTTTTGTGAGACCATGGGCACCAAATAGTTTCATTGTCCATGTCCTCATTTTGCAGTTTGCCAACATAACTCTGCTTGAAACTGTCTTCCAATCAAGAAGTTTATCTAAGATCTCATCATATTTAATAAGATCCTGTTTTTGTCATCTTTGTCTCAGTAATGCCAGTTATGTCAACGTGGTATTTTTGTGGCTCTTAGTTGAGAAATTTTGGTAATACAACCAGAATTTGTATTTGAGTTTTGTAGATCTAAGAAAGGCACATGACAAGGTGCCATGAGGAAAACTCTTCAAAATGCTACAGTTATATGGTGTGAATGGGACATTATATCAATTAATCCTGTCCTGTCAGGTGTCTTCTCCCTCCAGGAGATTGACTACCATGTGTCTCCACCGTGTCCTATTCTGCACCTCTCTGCTGCATTCCTCATATGTCCGGTCTTCTATATTTTTCATCCACTCCAGTCTTTGTCTTCCTCTCTTTCTTCAATTAATATATACAATACAATTAATACAAATATTAATAAATATTAAATATTAAAAAATATTAATACAATTAATACATAGTCACTATTGGAACTGTAGGTCACCAGTTAGAAGTTAAGGAGCAGGAAGATGGTTTTATGTTAAATGAGGTGTGCAACAAGGATGCACATTATAAAGGAAAGTGGTATTAAATCTAACATCAAAATCGGTGATGTTAATGTTGGCTCTTTGCTTAATGTCGATGTTATACAAAGGCTGAGATGAACAGCTACCCAATTAGATGAAGGAGAATGGAAAGTAGAATGAAAAACTGATGATCTTTACACTATTATATACATCTTATTAAACTGAAAATATGTACACAACAATTTTACTATTCTTCTTCCAAATTTTCAAAGTTTATTCAATGTCAGTCTCCTCTTCTTCAGTAGCTGGCCTCTGTCTCTTTGCTAAAGGAGAAGTCAAAAATCTATCCAAAGTTGATTGAACTTTTTTTTTTTTTCAGAATGTTTTTAAAGTGATTCAGACACTTGTCTTCAACCAAGGCACAAAGTCTGTTCATTTCAGCTTTGTTGGGATGCCACTTTATAGCCAAAGACTGAGACTCTTCCCAGTAGTGCAGCAATTTTTTTAATGTCACCTGTTGGTATTCTTCCCTTTTTATTGCTGTTCTCCTCTGTTGAGCACTCTTTATCTTCCTTATCTCTTTCCTGATTCAGTTGCTTTTTCAACTCTTCAAGATCTTTTGAGTGTTCTTCAACTAATTCTTCTACATCTTCTTCATTTACCTCCAAATGTAATGCTTTGCTTAAGGAGACTATCTTATCTACAATGTCTTCATGTTTGCTGCTTTATGTTAACGCGCGCATCCACTAAAACATTCATTAGCCGAGTCCGAAAAACAGCAAAAAAAATCTTCGTTAGCCGAAAAATTCGTTAGCAGGGTCACTCATTAGCCCGAAGTATCACTGTACCATCATTTGGTCTGTCTCAGGACTTCTGTAGTTGGATTGCCAACTTTCTGTCTAGACACACACGCATAGTGTGGTGGTGAATTGTTCTCTATCCTCTCACCATCCAGCTAATGCTGGGGTTCCACAAGGTTCTGTCCTCTCACTAACCCTAATCCTGCTATATATCAACGACCTACTTCAGTTGACCTCCAACCCAATACACAGTTTTGCAGACGACAGCACATTACACTCCTTGCTTTCATTTAATAAACCCTATCCTACACAACTCACCTCAACCTACAGAGCATCAACCACCACCACTCTCAATTCCAATCTCCAAGCCATCCTCCAATTGGGTTTGGATAACCTCATCAATTCCAATGCTAATAAAACCCAGTTCTGTCCTGTTTCCCATAACAAAACCCATTTTTTCCCAGTATTCTTTTTGATGATATCCAAATTTCCAGACAGTTAGAGATTTCTCTTCTTGGAATTACCCTCACATCAAACCTCTCCTGGCATAAACACATCACAACCATTGCATCCTCAGTTTCAAAAAACTAGGATCTCTCTTTCTCTCAAAACGTTAATTCACTTCATCAATTTCAGTTCTAATAAAACCCAATTCTGTTTCTTTCTGCAATATGTATATTCTACACATATTTCCATGGGAAATGCACCCTTGAACAGCTGTTAACATTATACAAATTACAAATCCGTGCAGTTATTGAACACTGCTCCCACATATGGGGTAGGGTCCCTGAAAGCTCCCTCAAAATGCTTGACTCAATACCGAGGAGAGCAGTTAGACTTATTAATGATCCATCTCTTACCAACCCGCTCCACCCACTTTCGCACAAATGTTTTGTTTCTGCAATATATATATTCTACAAATATTTCCATGGGAAATGCTCATCTGAAATAACATCAATAATCCCTTCTCAGTACTAAGCTCATTGGAACACGTTCAGATGTTGCTGCTGCTCAACATCCCTTCACAGTACACCTAGAAACAAACAGAACAAGTTTCTTTTCCTCCTCCTTCATCCCTGCAACTGTTGCACTGTGGAACAGTCTCTCCCTGCTGTGTTTCCCAAGGAATACAATTTACAGTCATTTAAATCAAATGTAAACAAGTTCTTCCTTTCCCAACCCACTACCAATATAAGGTACTAATGTGCTATAGCTTGTGTATGGGCAGAACATAAAAAAAAAAGAATTCAGCTTTCTCAAATTGGTGGCCAGTCATACATACTGTATTCAAAATTGCTATCTTCCTTATCTGCTAATATTTGGAATAGTCTAGACAGGCTTATGAAAACTCAAAACACACATTTCCACAGTCATCAAAGAAATAATGGAGGATAAGAAGAAGAATAAGCTCAGTGATCATTTACTCATAACAAAGTTGCTAATACACTCTCTTAACTCAACATTCTGTCATGCGATTTTAATTTTGTGTTATCACTAACCAGCATCCAAAAGATGGATAACTCGGCCAGTGTCAAGAAAGAACTTCATAGAGTTCGAAGAGGTGTGTAGAAGACTTTATTCACATAAAAACAGCTTCATACTTCTTCAGCCAAACCTTCCAGACAAAAGCACTTCAGAAATGGAATGTTTAGCTGCACACAATATTAGGCAGGACTAAAACACTTCTAGTTTTGAAACCAGATAGGCAGAAAATGGAAAGTTCTGCTAATTATACAAATTAAGAAAGTTTTAACTTTTATTATTGGTAAAAAGTTTAATTTATTAAATCCTGATCATCAGTTGCGCCTTTGTGAAAATAGACTGGCAGATTTCTATACTGAAATCTAAGCACACAGTCTTATCTTAACTTCAATAACAATCAAGCAAACTGAGTCCTAACACTGCTATATAGAAACATGAAAAATAGTTCAATAATACTAAAAGACATTTGCAGTATTCAACTTTAACCACAACTTAAAATCTAAAAAGATAATCAACTAAATCACATCTTATATGGTTTTTGGCCCAGCTTAAAAAAAAAAAAAAAAAAAAAAATTATGTCACTTAACTGCCCTGGACCTCTCTTGAAAGACAGTTTATTTCTTCGGCAGAAAAAGTTCTCCTGAAAACCACTTTATCTGAGAAATAACTGCAGGTTTCCTATTTTTAGTTAGAGATGCTCTCTCAAGTTTAGACTTCGCAATAAAATCTTCAAATACAAACACTATCTGGTATTCTTCCTTTAATGGCTTCTAAAAAAAATCGCACATAAGTGCGATTCGCTTTTTTCCACTTTATTCTTCAATATTCACAATCTTTTTCTCTTCCTATATGAAGAATTTCCAATGAAAATTTATCAAACACTTAAAAAATCAACTCACTGCATCTATTCTATGAAACAGCCGTTAAATCATTACTGTACTGATGGAATCTTTAATATCCAATAAGCATTTCTCTTCCCATAAGAGAAACTTTGTTTATCAAGTTCCTATAAATTTCTTCTACAATTGTTATTCCAGTTACCTTTGTAACATAACAGCTAATAAACTTTCAAAATATTTTCTTTCTGAAAGACTGCTACTTGTGGAACTTTTCTTCTCCCTTGTTCCAAAAACTCTTCCATCTCTCTCTCTCTCTCATACATATAAGCTATAAGATATATAGATAGCTCTCTCTTATATATATATATATATATACACACAATATTTTTTAAAAGAATTGAATGACTAGAACTGAGATTTAAGTAAAAAGGTTTTAATATAAAAACACGACTAGTTTTGGCTTGTAACAGCCTTTATCAGGTGACATTATAAAAGAAAGAAAAAAGAAAAACACTAAAACACTGAAGCTTAAATAAACTGTGAACATCATAGAGAGTCTCTATACATAATTGACATTAAATCGTTGTGGTTGTATTTAAATCTGTTCTTTCGTTTGTTGTATTGTTGGGAAAGTACATGCTAGTAGCATCTCGTGAATGCCAGTACATGATTACAGCTGAATGACTATCTGGGAGGTTGTAGCTGAAGTTATTATTTAGATGAACAGGATTGAAGATGATTTCCCTAGATTCCACGATTTTTCTCTCTAGTTCATCATTGCAACGGAAGATGTTAGTAGATTTTTCCCGGTAGACTTTGTGACTTTGGCTTTCATCATTAGGATTAGCCGAGAAAAGGATATGACTTGATAATGCACTGGCTCGCTGTCTCTTGTAAGTAATGTCCCTCATGTGTTCTTCCATATGCAAATCAACAAGTTTGTCTGTCTGCCCAAAATAAAATCTGTTGGATTGCATATGGAAGAACACGAGGGACATTACTTACAAGAGACAGCGAGCCAGTGCATTATCAAGTTGAATGCGAACTGTTGAAGAAGAATTATATATTATATTGAATACAACAAACCTCATGAGTCTGATCTAGCACAGCACAGTATTGACACTGCTCTTAATATCCAGTGGGATAAAGCTATTCTCCTCCATAGATGCAGGTTCAAATATGAATGCCTTTATAAAGAAAGCTGTGTAGCTATTTTACACCAACCGAATTTAAGTCGAAATAATTGTCTCTCTCTCTCTCTCTCTCTCAAAGATCTGGAAGACTTTTATTTTATGTAATCAATAAAAAAACAATAAACAATTATCTTAAAGATTAATTATTTATTATTTTCTATCATTTCCTAGCACGTGGCAACAATTGTATTTTAATAGGTGATCCACCGAATGTTCATTACTTGTATTCCATTCCTATAACTGTTTGTGTGACACTGAAGATGTACTATTAGTTTTAGTATGAAATATCTGTACCTTTATTAATTAAAAGTTATTACTGTGGTCTTACGTGTTCTTTTAATAATTATACTATGCCACAGGTACCTCTAAAAATGAGACATATAATTAAAACACATTTATTTACACTAATACAAAAGTACATCAATTAAATGATAGGGAGGTTACTCTCTCTACCTATCCATTAAAATTCAGCATTAAAAAAACTTCCTTCTGCAATTCTAAACTATACAGCATAACTATTCATTTTACTTTTCTGCTTATTGAAAAACAACTCTAATCTATTCATAAAGAAATTAATTTGTTATGCCAAGATAGCTTACAATTGTATTCCAATTACTAACAAACTAAAAGACTTTCTTATATAAGACTTTCTTATATTACACTGCTTATTTCTAGTACCTTATATCTTATCAGTCCATCTAAATTATTTCTCCTAGATACATAAAAGAGACATAGAACATAATTTGGAATAGACTCACATAGGCTCTGTCATCTGGGTTGCGCACTCAATCAAGGTTCTGCTCCAGAGTTCTCAGATTTTTCTTCCGTTTCAGGCCTTAGATTTCTTTCTACAGTGTCTTGCTTCACCAGCGTTTCATCAAGGTGTTGATGGGATTTTGGAACGCTTATTTCCAGAACTCATGGGTTCGTGCGGAGGGGGGGTCCACCGTGCGGAGCTTATGCACTCTCATTCCAATGGCAGTGCATTCTTCTCCGGGCGCTGAAGTCCGTTCCTTGGGTCATAGCTTACGGCAAATTCCACAGCAACGTCCAAGATCTAGACAGCCTAGTGGACCAGTGTCCTTTTCTTCTCTGCTTCTCCCTGACTCCTGTCGTGTCCTCTATTTCCGACTGCTGATCTCTCGTGTTCTCCTCAACACCCTTTTACCTCCCCTTCTCCGGGACCTTGCATGAATGGTGTAGACCCCCCCCCCCCAAAGAATTCAGTGCGACTCCTTGATCTGTTATTAGAGCTGACCATTTTGTTCTTCTCCTAGTGCACTTCAAAAATCCGATTTGTCGACAGTGGAACCTTGTCTGATCTGCACAGACCCTTTTAACAATGACCTTGATGGTTGACACACACAGAGCTTGTGAACAAAGGTTTCCAAAGCACTTAGTTAAAACAATAACATACAGTTTCCTGTGACACAGCATTTTCTCTTGTTGTTACTAATTTTAAACATTCTTTGTTTACTACATTTGAGCAGGTTAGCTTAGTTCGAACAATAACATACAGTTTCTAGTGACACAGCATTTACTCTTGTTGTTACTAATTTTAGCCATTCTTTATTTACTACATCTGAGTAGGTTAATTTCTCATTGGACTATATAAATTTTTTATACAAAGTTTATTTTTACAACATAAATGTTTGAGATGAGACCTCTGTAAAAATCGATGTAAAGCACTTGTAAAATTCTAAGCTACAACAAATTTTACAGATCTACTTCCATTAAATCGACAATAGTGATGAAGCAACGACAAAGTTCCATTGGTGATATGCAAAAGTTACTTGCATCATGGATAGAGGACATGAACCAAAAGCGCATACTCCTTAAAAGCAGGGCCCAATTATGACTACAAATTCAACACTTCCTCCGGTTGGTTCGTGCAGCATTTTACACTGCATAATGTGAAAATGTATGGTGAATCTGCAAGTGCTGATGAGAATATGGAGAAATTGGATAAAATTATTATTACAGAGGAAAATTATTTGCCACAGCAAATATTTAATATGGATGAGACCTCCTTGTTGTGGAAAAAATGCCTGAGCAGACAGTCATCCACAAAAAGCTAAAATATATGCCTGGTTTCAAAGCTCTTAAAGACCGTATTACAATTCTGTTAGGAGGTAATGTGGCTAGATGCAAACTGAAACCATTTGTGATATGGCACATTAGGAAGCATACTCTTCCAGTTCATTATCAGAGCAATAAGGAGTCATTGATGACTCAAAAATTGTTTGAGGATGCCTTAATCAACTGTTATGAGAGTGAAATGGAAAGCTATTCTGTGAAAGAAAATGTAGCTCCAGGTCATCCACCTTACATCAGTGATCTTCACCTCAAGATCAAGGTCATGTTTCTCCATCCAAACTCTACTTCATTTATCCAACCGATGGATCAGGGAGTTCTTGCAGTGTATAAGGCTTATTATCTATGGATGAATTTTTCACAAGCCATTTCTGCCACTGAAGGAAATTATCAGACTCTCGTGCAAATCTGGAAAGCATTCAATATTTATCATGCTATTAAAAATATTGCTATGACTTGGGATGAAGTGACATCACTAAGATGCATTGTGGATGCAAGGTATTCTTCAACTTCCTTGTTATCAAAGTGTCTAACAAACCTGCTAAGCCTTTGCATCAGCAGGACACACTTATAACAAGCACAGTGAACATATTAAAGATCTTACAATAAAACCAGTTGATTTACTGACAAATCTAGACGTCACAAATTTGTTCATCACTGTGCCTACAGAAACCGTACATTTACTCCAAGATCTATTTTCCTGGAAAATTGTGTAACTTTTTAAGCATTGTATCAACACCTTTAAATTCCAAAAGGAATTTTTTTGAACAAAAGGAAGGACTATCGATGGCTCCTCTCTGTCTCTGCTGTTAACAAACTCTGCTGTGGCATTTCTCATACCATTCATGGAGTGGTATGAGAAATGCCTTGAAGCACCACAGAACATGACCTAAAGTGTGGTTACAATATTTAGATATTTTCATCATTTGGCCCTATAGAAATCAATAGATCATTATTTAGACATGTTTGTAAAAGTATCTGAGCAAAGCAAACTCAATTACTCAGTTTACTGGAAGCTATCTCATTCTGGTCAATACCTGCATGCTAAATCCTGTCACACTTGGACAAGGGATAAAACATGAATATAATTTCTTGACAAGTTTAATTTAACTGATGATACTGAGAAGACAATAATATGTTTATCTATCATCTTAAATGATTGGTCTACATGATTCTTTCAGGAATATCCTAGTAATGAAGTTTCAAGCACCAGTAGTGATTCCAACTCTAGTCAACAAGTGGAATACCAAAATTCTAATGCTAATCATACTGAACCACAAAATGAGGAGTTGCAATTCAGGTTTATTTCACAGAGGTAATTTTACTTTTTGAAATAAATACTCTTACTCTTTTAAATCAATGCAATTGATTAATTGTGATATAATAAAAGTTCTTGAAGAAAAAATAAAACATTTTATTTGTTATTATGGGATTATTATTGATCATTTCTTTTCTTGAAGCTGTCATTAACAGTTTTACTTGTTTGCGTATCTCATATCCCATTTAAGATTTTATTTTTCACTAAGTTTTCAAATTCAAAATTCTGAATACTTGTTCATTTTAAAGTATCTTTTTAGTATGATTAAGATACAGTGATTAATAGTGTAATTCACATACTTTGGGACTGCCTTTATTTCATAATTTCTCTTCACCCACTGTCACTCTTTATAGTCAACTATTGATTATGGTTTTCTTTGCATACATAGTGAGTAGAAATATTCATGAAAATTTTATTATTTTTCTGACCTCTCAATGTACACTGATGACAATCAGTTTTGGTTTCAGAAGCGATCAACTCCGATAGTAGGGGGTCAACACAAAGTCTATCATACCACTCAAACTCATCCACTATCTGCACATTCACCACCCTCTCAGGCAATACATTCCATGCTCCTACCACTCTCCATGCAAAAAAAAAATTTACTGCTTACTGTTTTACTCACCACTTCCTTTTGCAACTTCCAAGGGATGACCCCTTGTCCTTGCTCCTGTGTATTAACATGATAATAATCATTCAATAGAGGGGATAATGTACATCCTTGTCTCACACCAGATTTAACATTAAACCATCTTCCTGTACTTCCTTCAATTCTAACTGCTGACTTACAACTCAAATAAAGACTAAGTATTGCTTGATATAACGCCCCATTGACACCATATAACTGTATCATATTGAATAGCTTCTCTCTTGGCACCTTGTCCAAATGCCTTTTCCAAATCGCAAAACTTAAATACAGATCTTTGTTATATTCCCATGCTTTCTCGACTATTTGTCGTAAAGTGAAGATCTGATCCTGACAGCATCTATTTGGCCGGAATCCAGTTTGTTCTTCACTAAGCTTTTCTTCCACAATTCTTCTCAACCATTTCTCAAGTATACTTGCATAGATCTTGCCAGGAACACTCAGTAGGGTAATAGGGAAATACCTCTGTAATTATCACATTCAGTTTTATTTCCCTTTTTATATATGGGTACTATAAGAGCTCTACTCCAATCATCGGGAATTCGTCCCTCTGTCCAGACTTTCTGTACTATGCAGTGCAGCCACTGTATGACTCTTATACCACCATACTTCAGCATTTCCGGTCGAATATTATCTACTCCTGCTGCCTTTCCACATTTCAAGCCTTTTATGACTTTTTCTACTTCAAGTATGGATATGTATTCCTGACTGCATGCCTGGTCAGTGTTTTTTACTACTGTGCTGACATCACTGCTTGTTTAATTTAGCAGTCTTTCAAAATAATTACTCCATACTTCAAGGATATCTTTTTCTCCCATTTTCATGTCACCTTTATCATCTCAAACTCCTTTTACAGCACTCTTTCCTCCATTTCTAAGCTTCTTCAACAACCTCCAAAATATTTTGCCACCTTCTTGATATTTATTTTCTATATTCTTGCCGAAGTCCTCCCATGACTTTTGTTTAGCTAGTTTTACACAGTGTTTAGCATTCTTGCATTTGTCTCTGTATTCCCTAAGAGCACAAACTGACTTATTTGAACAGGAACTTTTGATATGCTTTCTTCATTTCCTTCAACTTCCTCTGTCCACCAGGGAGTTCTGATTTTTTTATCCTTACAGACAACTTCACCACCTTCCTCTCTGGCAGAATCAATCAATGTTTTCTTCAGAGTTTGCCACTGAATCTCCAAGGTTTGATTCCTGTTCTCAAACTCTTTCATTTTTTCTTCAATAATCTTTATGTATTTTAGTGTACAGTTCACATATGAGAGCTGCTCAACTTTTATTCGCTTTAAAACTTTCTTACATGTTATTCTTTTCAATATAAAATTCAATTTTATCCTGCTCAAGACTAAATAGTGATCACTTCCAATTTCAAATCCTCTATACACTCTGGTGTCCTGCACCAGGGAGAAAACATCACTATCAACAATAACATAGCCAATGAGACTTTTCTTATTCCTAGCCTCTTCTCTCGATGTGAATTTGTGCACATTTTTATGTTGGGACATGGTGTTAGTAATAACCAGTCCATGTCTCCTGAGCGGAAATCCAACAGGTATTTGCCATTATTATTTGCTTTGCTCTTTTCTCCAAATTTTCCAAAAATATTTTTGTATGTCTCTCAATCATTTCCTATTCTGCTATTTAGATCCCCAACAAGGACCAACTTTTCCTTTTTCATTGTGTAAGTTGCTTTATCTAAAACCTCAAAAAATTTCTCCACTTCTACCTTAATAGAACTTTCTGTGGGACCATAGGCACAAATAAGTCTCATTGTCCAGTTCCCCATTCTAACTCACCATTTGATTGAAAAGACCTGATAAAGGTTCCTCGCATTGTAGTCAGGATTTGAACCCGAGTGTTTTCAGCCAAATGGTTCATCTATACCACCTGAACTACAGAGGATTGAATATGTTGTACCTGTCAATTTCTATTCTTGTTACAATGCTCCTTTTTCTGCTTCATTGGTATCATTAATTTTTTGGACAATTTGAATCTGGCTACAAGCCTATTTTCCTGATTTCTGTTATTGCATGTATAATGCATTGATAGAATGCAGTAAGCCACAGATCCATTATTATTATTATTATTATTCTCGCACTAACATGGCTACATTAAATCCTGCCGAAAATATTCAGTTGGAAAACATTAACTGTTTTGTATTCGAATCTTTAAATAATTGGATAGATAACTTTTGTACAAATTCTGAGCTCGCCATACTGCACGCAAAAATAAGAAACATAAAGAAATATTTGCTTACATTATCAACCCTGTTCAACAACCTCCTGACATATATCGATGTTCTAATCTTGACTGAAGTTTCTATATGTAATACAGAAGCATCTGCATGAAGAGGTGGTATAATCGCATTTGTAAATGAATTTGCAAATTCATTTACAAATGCGTTTCATTTGTGACTGAAACTATAACTCTTTCGAACATGCAGAAATATTATATTTGGAAATCATGACTAACTTAGTCATGATTTCCAAATATAATGTTTTTTACATGCTACTAACTACAACCACAAATACATAATAAATGCAATGTACAGCCCCCCCCCAATTAGAAGCATCAACAATAACACAACAGACAGATTTATCCTAATAGGTGCTATCAACATTAACACCCTTGACCGTGGCTCTTCAACCACTAACATATCTTGACATATTGCGCCAGTACAACATAAACACAACTATAAGCTCCCCAACAAGAGAATAAATTCTAAACGATTTACTAACACAATGATACATAGACCACATAGACATATGGGCTCTTACTAACACATATACGTTATCAGTAATCACCACTAAATTAGCTGACCACTACTTTATCAAAGCATCATTCCACAAGACCACCGTTACATTACCCACATGCTATAAAACCTCGCTAGATAAACAGCACGCTACTATCATAGTAAAAAGCATTGCTAATGACTTTATAAAAGACACAAACTAGAACAAGCTACTTACTATAAATGATCCAATAAATTTATACAACAGCCTCGAATTTCTGTTTATAGAAATATACAGAAAAGCAACAAAATACTGAAGAAACAAGAGACATGAACTAAATAATCCATGGTTAAATAAAGACATCCTTAACAGTATTGAAATAAAAGACATTCTATGGAAGAGAGTAAAAAAGTCACCCAATGACATTGACCTACAAACATTGTACAAAAAACACAAGAAACCAACAACTAAAATTAGGACTGCAAAAAAGACACTATTACTATCAGAAATTCGTAGAATACATACCAATATGAAAGAAACATAGTATACACATGAGCTATTAACCTGAAAAAGGAAAACCTCCTCACAATATTTTATCACCAAAAACTTCAGTCAGGAGAAGAACCAGAAGGAACTTGCAGAATCATTTAACTATGCCTTCACTAACAGCTTCATACAACTCAAAAAAGATAGTTTTCCCATTAGGCCAAACAAAACTATTAATCCAAATTCAATAGCAATCAATGTACTTTCCTCCTGTATCCAAATTGGAACTGAAAAGTGCTCTCTCTCACAATTGAAGCAAAAGATAAGTCCAGGAATTGTCAAAATCAGACTCACAGACCTCCTAACACATTTAGAACAACTAAATCCTGTACTTCTGAAACTTGTGAACATGATTTTCGATATTGGCGCTATTTCCAAACAATTAAAAACTGCTATAGTTACACTATCTACAAACATGGAAAAAGAAATGACGTTCACAACTACAGACCAATAGCTAACTTGCCTGTCATCTCCAAATTTCTTGAAAAAGTTATACACAAGACTACAAAACTACTACAGAAATATAGCATCATCTCACAAAAGCAGTATGGTTTCTAGAAAACAAAGAGCAAGAGCACAATCATGTTATTATAGGACATTACAAACAAACTAAATAAAGCTTTTAACACACTTGACTATGAAATACTGCTATCCAAACTATACTCCGTTGGAATAAGAGGGATATTGCATGCCTGGTTTAAGAATTATCTCACAGACAGGACGCAAGTAACAAAAATAGGCACATATCACAGCCGGGGAATACAAATACAACACGGAGTCCCTCAAGAAACAATATTATCACTCACACTGTTCAACATATACATAAATGACATTCAAAACTTGGCCTTACAAAGTCAAATATATCAGTTCACAGACGATGCAGTACTACTAACAGTCCACACAGACATAAACACTGCACTTTCCAAAGCACAACATGACGTAAACAAAATAACTGACTACTACTATCGCAATTCAATTATAGTAAACAAAACCAAAATGAAAATGTTAATAATAAAGAACCCTAGAATAATTTGCCCTGCACCACTAACAATATAAAATCACACATACCATTGCATTAACCATGGAAGCTACCACTGCTCCAAAATCACACCCATAACATGCACTAAATACCTTGGTTTATACATTGACAACAACCTTAAATGGACTAAACATATAGAATATCTTCATAACAAACTACACAGTATTGCCGCAAAACTCTTTGAATCAAAAGATATGATACCGACCAAAGTAAAAAATCTCATTTATCATGGCATTTGTGAAACATTACTAAGGTATGGTATAACTGTCTACACAAACATAGCAAATATGCACTTGTCAAATTTAGAAAAACTTCACCGAAGAATCATTTCAACTGTGCTTTAGAGACCCAGTACACACCAGGAGTTAACCAAACCTCTATTGGCAAAACACAAAATCCTCAGTATAAAGAATCTATTACTAAGACACTATTTCAACAATGCACAAAGAAAGAAAAAAAGTTTAGTTAATTGTTAATCCCACTGGCTTCAGAAAAGCTAACTCAAACTTCGAAGTCAGTGGATTACTTCGCCTCATCATCCATTTACTGCAAATATTAGTTTCGAACTCATTTTCATAAATAGAGTAATCCCTCTATTAGTGTGCCACCGATTAGTGCATTTTCGATTAGTGCATCATTTTTTTCGATACCCAAATTCGATTAGTGTGCCTATATACATCTTAAAAATAAATGTTACAGATTTTAAAAAATTTCTTTCTATACATTTTTATGGCTAACTATTTTAAAAAATCACTCACCAGAATAAATAATTTAGTAACCGATTTAAAATATTTTACAAAGTTATTTTTAATGGCATACTACACAACTTCCATGTATACTATGTTCCAAATTTTTACTGCCAAATACAACTTCTCTCATACAACCTTGGACCAGGGGATTATCGCAACCTTTAAGGCATTCAACCTGAGAAGAACATTTAAACAGGCAATAGAAGCAACATCTGGTGAGAATTCTATGACATTAGTAGAATTCTGGAAGAAATTTAATGTTAAATCATCATCAGCATCATCATCAAATTCCTGACATGTCCCCTCAAGAGGTGTATAGGATATGATAGTACTACATGAAAAACCTACATCATTACTAACTTCCTATCTACAATTTTCCTCCAAATCAGTCTGTTACTTGTCAAGACTCCAACATTATCAGATCTTATATTTCTATCATCTAAGGCACTTTGTACCGTATCAATCCACCTATATCTTGGTCTTTCTCTGGGTCGTTTTCCTGACAACCTGGCAGTGAACACTTGTTTTGCTAATCTTTCCTCGTTCATTCTGTTTAAGTGACCATACCACCTGAGAATAGCTCTGCTAACGCATTCCTGGATGTCGACAATGTCAAGTTCTTTCCTAATATCCTCGTGTTTAATATGATATTGCCATTGATGCCATCTGTTCACGCCTCTAATCTTTCTCAGGACTCTCATATCTGCAGTCTCTAGTCGTTGGTCAAGTGTTTTACTTCTGACCCAGCTCTCAGATCCATAAGTTAAAACTGGTTTGAACACTGTCTTGTATACAGCTAATTTAGTGTTCTGACTACTTTCAATCTTATTCTGTATGAATTTATTCAATTGAATAAGATTGAATTCCTACCATACCAGCTTTGTTGATTCTGTTGTCTATTTCCATATTTAATTTACCATCTTCACTAAAAATCGTGCCTAAGTAGCTGAAATGTTTTACTTATTCCACAGGTTCTCCTTTCACAACACAGTTGACATTTTCAATTATTTTACCTATTTTCATTGTCTTTGTCTTTTTATTGCTGACCTTCATGCCATATCTATTACAACAGTTATTCAATTAAGTCAGGGAATCTTGCAGGCTTGTAGCGGATTTATTTAGAAACATGACATCGTCCGCATAAAGCAAAGAGCTAACATTAACATATTGAATTCTGATATCATGTTTAATACCACGTTCTTTCATAATGTGATCCATATAGATAACGAATAACAGAGGGGATAATGTACATCCTTGTCTCACACCAGATTTAACATTAACCATCTTCCTATACTTCCTTCAATTCTAACTGCTGACTTGCAACTCGAATAAAGACAAAGTATTGCTTGATATAATGCCCCATTGACACGATATAACTGTAGCGTATTGAATAGCTTCTCTCTTGGCACCTTGTCATATGTCTTTTCTAGATCGACAAAACTTAAATACAGATCTTTGTTATGTTCCCATGCTTTCTCAACTATTTGTCGCAAAGCAAAAATCTGATCCTGACTGCCTCTATTTGGCTAAATCCAACTTGTTCTTCACCAAGGTTCATTTCCACAATCCTTCTCAACTATTTCTCAAGTATTTGCATAAATCTTACCAGGAACACTCAGTAGGGAAAAACCTCTGTAATTCTCACATTCAGTTTTATTTCCCTTTTGATATATGGGTACTGTGAGATCTATACTCCAATCATCTTTAATTCGTCCCTCTATCCAGGCACTCTGAACTATGTAGTGAAGCCACTGTAAGAATTTTATACCTCCATACTTAGAGGATTTATGGTCAAATACCATCTACTCCTGCTGCCTTTCCACAATTCAACCCTTTGATGGCTTTTTGTACTTCAAGTATGGATATGTATTCTTGTTTGTATGCCTGTTGAGTGTTTTTTTACCACTGTGCTATCACTGCTTGTTTCATTTTGCAATTTATCAAAGTAATTACTCCATACCTCAATGATATCTTTTTCTCCCGTTTTCATGTCACCTTTATCATCTCCAACTCCTTTTACAGCACTCTTTCCTCAATTTCTAAGCTTCTTCAACAACCTCCAGAATATCTTACCACCTTCTTGATATTTATTTTCTATGTTCTTGCCATAGTCCTTCCATGACTTTTGTTTAGCTAGTTTTACACAGTGTTTAGCTTTCTTACATTCAGATTTGGCAAATAAGTCAGCACAAGCTGACTTGTTTGCCAGGTACTTTTGATATGCTTTCTTCTTTTCCTTCACTGTCTCTTTAACTTCCTTTGTCCACCATGGAATTCTGATTTTTCTATCCTTGCACACAACCTCACCACATGCCTCTCTGGCTGAATCAATCAGGATTTTCTTCAAGGATTTCCACTGAATCTCCAAGGTTTGCTTCCTGTTCTCAAACTCTTTCATTTTTATTTTAGTCTACAGTTCACATCTGACAGCTCCTCAACTTTTATTCGCTTTAAAACCTTTCATCATCATCATCATCAAATTCCTGCCATGTACCCTCAAGGGGTGTACAGGATATGACAGTACTACATGAAAAAATTACATCATTACTAACTTCCTATCTACAATTTTCCTCCAAATCAGTCTGTTACTTGTCAAGACTCCAACATTATCAGATCTTATATTTCTATCGTCTAAGGCACTTTGTACCGTATCAATCCACCTATATCTTGGTCTTCCTCTGGGTCGTTTTCCTGCCAACCTGGCAGAGAACACTTGTTTTGCTAATCTTTCCTCTCCCATTCTATTTAAGTGACCATACCATCTGAGATTAGCTCTGCTAACGCATTCCTGGATGCTGACAATGTCAAGTTCTTTCCTAATATCCTCATTTGTAATATGATATTGCCATTGATGCCATCTGTTTACGCCTCTAATCTTTCTCAGGACTCTCATATCTGCAGTCTCTAGTCTTTGGTCAAGTGTTTTACTTCTAACCCAGCTCTCAGATCCATAAGTTAAAATTGGTTTGAACACAGTCTTATATACAGCTAATTTAGTGTTCCGACTAATTTCTTTCTTATTCCATATGAATTTATTCAATTGACTTCCCACGATACCAGCTTTGCTGATTCTGTTGTCTATTTCTATATTTAGTTTACCATCTTCAGTAAAAATTGTGCCTAAGTAGCTGAAATGTTTTACTTGTTCCACAGGTTCTCCATTCACAACACAGTTGACATTTTCAATGATTCTGCCTATTTTCATTGTCTTTGTCTTTTTATTGCTGACCTTCATACCATATCTATTACAACAGCTATTCAATTTAGTCAGAGAATCTTGCAGACTTGTAGCGGATTTATTTAGAAGTATAACATCATCCGCATAAAGCAAAGAGCTGACATTAACATCTCCAATTTTGATATCAGGTTTAATACCACATTCCTTCATAATGTGATCCATATAGATAATGAATAACAGAGGGGATAATGTACATCCTTGTCTCACACCAGATTTAACATTAAACCATCTTCCTGTACTTCCTTCAATTCTAACTGCTGACTCACAACTCAAATAAAGACTAACTATTGCTTGATATAATGCCCCATTGACACCATATAACTGCAGCGTAATGAATAGCTTCTCTCTTGGCACCTTGTCATATGCCTTTTCCAAATCGACAAAACTTAAATACAGATCTTTGTTATATTCCCATGCTTTCTCGACTATTTGTCGTAAAGTGAAGATCTGATCCTGACAGCCTCTATTTGGCCTGAATCCAGCTTGTTCTTCACCAAGCTTTTCTTCCACAATTCTTCTCAACCGTTTCTCAAGTATACTTGCATAGATCTTGCCAGGAACACTCAGTATGGAAATACCTCTGTAATTCTCACATTCAGTTTTATTTCCCTTTTTATATATGGGTACTATGAGAACTCTACTCCAATCATCGGGAATTCGTCCCTCTGTCCAGGCTTTCTGAACTATGCAGTGCAGCCACTGTAAGACTCTTATACCACCATACTTCAGCATTTCTGGTCGAATATCATCTACTCCTGCTGCCTTTCCACATTTCAAGCCTTTGATGGCTTTTTCTACTTCAAGCATGGATATGTATTCCTGACTGCATGCCTGGTCAGTGTTTTTTATCACTGTGCTGTCATCACTGCTTGTTTCATTTAGCAGTTTTTCAAAGTAATTACTCCATACTTCAAGGATATCTTTTTCTCCTGTTTTCATTTCACCTTTATCATCTCTAATTCCTTTTACAGCACTCTTTCCTCCATTCCTAAGCTTCTTCAACAACCTCCAGAATATTTTGCCACCTTCTTGATATTTATTTTCTATATTCTTGCCAAAGTCCTCCCATGACTTTTGTTTAGCTAGTTTTACACACTGTTTAGCTTTCTTACATTTGTCTCTGTATTCTGTAAGAGTAAAAGCTGACTTATTTGCCAGGAACTTTTGATATGCTTTCTTCTTTTCCTTCACTGCCTCTTTAACTTCCTGTGTCCACCAGGGAGTTCTGATTTTTTTATCTTTGCACACAACCTCACCACATGCCTCTCTGGCAGAATCAATCAATGTTTCCTTCAGAGTTTGCCACTGAATCTCCAAGGTTTGATTCCTGTTCTCAAACTCTTTCATTTTCTTTTCAATAATATTTCTGTATTTTAGTCTACAGTTTACATCTGAGAGCTGCTCAATTTTTATTCGCTTTAAAACTTTCTTACATGTTATTCTTTTCAATATGAAATTCAATTTTATCCTGCTCAAGACTAAATAGTGATCACTTCCAATTTCAAATCCTCTGTACACTCTGGTGTCCTGCACCAGGGAGAAAACATCACTATCAACAATAACATAGTCAATGAGACTTTTCTTATTCCTAGCCTCTTCTCTCCATGTGAATTTGTGCACATTTTTATGTTGGAACATGGTGTTAGTAATAACCAGTCCATGTCCTGAGCAGAAATCCAACAGATATTTGCCATTATTATTAGCTTTGCTCTTTTCTCCAAATTTTCCCAAAATATTTTTGTATGTCTCACAATCATTTCCTACTCTACTATTTAGATCCCCAACAAGGACCAACTTTTCCTTTTTCATTGTGTCAGTTGCTTTTTCTAAAGCCTCAAAAAATTCCTCCACTTCTACCTTAGTAGAACCTTCTGTGGGACCATAGGCACAAATAAGTCTCATTGTCCAGTTCCCCATTCTCATATTTGCCCACATTACTCTACTTGAGACTGACTGCCATTCAAGAAGATTAGCCTCGTATTTTGTGTTGAATACTATGGCTACTCCTTCTTTTCCTTGATTGTCATTGCCTGAATATAACATTTTGTATTTATTGCTCAGAAAGATCTCACCAGTTTTGGTCTTTTTTGTTTCAGTCACCCCTATTATGTCGATCTGGTACTTATCTAATTCCTCAGCTAGCTCCATTTCTTTGCCATTCAGGCTTCTTACGTTGATAGTACCGATCTTTAACTCTGGTGATGTTGAGTTGGGATTTGTTTTCAGATTTGTTCCAGTAGCTGACTTTTCGCTGTTCGCCCTGGTTCCCTGGCGAAAACAACGGGGGCCTTGTTTAACCGGGCAACGCCCCAGCCGGCATGAAATTTTGTCATGTTGTACCATCATTTTTTATTTTGGTTTAACCAATAAGAATACAATTTGGTCGGCTAAATCCCAAATTGCCAGCCCATCCTCGTTCGTTCAGTATCAAAGTAGATACCCAACAGGGTGCACCACGAGAAGGTGAGGATTGGACATTAGGTCAGAAGCCCTGGTCGGTTCTCCGCATTCCTTTAAAGGCTATGTGGAGGTCTCCTCTCAGTTATACAGCTTTGACCCTTAAGCACCCTAAAACCTTTTTTTAAAACCTTTTTACATGTTATTCTTTTCGATATGAAATTCAATTTTATCCTGCTCAAAACTAAATAGTAATCGCTTCCAATTTCAAATCCTCTGTACACTCTGGTGTCCTGCACCAGGGAGAAAACATCACTATCAACAATAACATAGTCAATGAGACTTCTCCTATTCCTTGACTCTTCTCTCCATGTGAATTGTGCACATTTTTATGTTCTAACATGGTGTTAGTAATAACTAGTCCATGTCCTGAGCAGAAATCCAACAACTATTTGCCATTATTATTAGCTTTGCTCTTTTCTCCAAATTTTCCCAAAATATTTTTTATGTCTGACAGTCATTTCCTTCTCTGCTATTTAGATCCCCAACAAGGACCAACATTTCCTTTTTCATTGTTTCCTTCTCTAAAGCATCAAAAAATTCCTCCACTTCTACCTTAGTAGAACCTTCTGTGGGACCATAGGAATAAGTCTCATTGTCCAATTCCCCATTCTGATATTTGCCCACATCACTCTTCTCAAGACTGCCTGCCATTCAAGAAGATTAGCCTTGTATTTTGTGTTGAATACTATGGCTACTCCATCTTTTCCTTGATTTTTATTACTTGAATATAACATTTTTTATTTATTGCTAAGAAAGATCTCACCAGTTTTTGTCTTTTTTGTTTCAGTCACCCCTATTATTTCGATCTGGTACTTATCTAATTCCTCAGCTAGCTCCATTTCTTTGCCATTTAGGCTTCTTATGTTGATAGTACTGATCTTTAAGTTGGAGTGTGCTTTCAGATTTGTTCCAGTAGCTGACTTTTCACTGTTTGTCCTGGTTCCCTGGTGAAAACAATGGGGACATTTGTTTAACCGGGCGACGCCCCAGCCAGCATGAAATTTTGTTATGTTGTACCATCATTTTGTATATTGGTTTAAGCCAATAAGAATGCAATTTGGTCGGCTAAATCCCAAATTTGCAGCCCATCCTCGTTCCTTCAGTATCCAGGTAGATACCCAACAGGGTGCACCACGAGAAGGTGAGGATTGGACATTAGGTCAAAAGCTCTGGTCGGTCCTCTGCATTCCTTTAAAGGCTATGTGGAGGTCTCCTCTCAGTTATACAGCTTTGACCCTTAAGCACCCCATGTTAAATCTGCTATTGAAAATATTCATCAATATTGGAATGAAATTACTGCTGGCAATATGCGAGCTGTTTGGAAGCACATTGTGCAAAAGATTTTGGAAGCTTTCCAAATGAAATGGATAATGTTGTTGAGGAAATTGCCAACATCGGGCATGAACTGGGTTTTGATGAGGTTAACAATGATAATGTCCAAGAGTTAATTAAATCTCATTCTGAAGAATTGAGTGATTCCGACCTGCTAAATTTAGATGCACACGGAAAGATCCTGAAGAATATGAAGAAAATTTAACCGATAGTCAGCCAAAAGAGATTTCACAGAAACTATTTTCAAATATTTTTCGTACAATCAAAGTTTTTAAGCAGCAATGCTTAGAGGCTGTCCTGATGAAGAGAGAAGCAGTAAAATTTGCAGAAGAGTAGAAGAGGCAATAGGGCCATACTGTCGGTTGTATGAAAAAAAGAAGCAAAATGCCTGCCAAACTGTGTTGGCTTAATTCTTTGTTAAATTTGCTCCAATATTAATAATCTAAAATTATTAATATTGGAGCAAAGTGGAGGGAACTATATCATTTCCATTCCTTTACTGTATGTAAGATACACACATACTCAAACATATGTAATTACTCAAATATGCTCTTAGTCTTTTATAAACATTATTCTAAATCAATCAAAAAACGAAGTATTTATTGAATAAAATGTAATTATGTAACTGTGAATTATATATGGTAAATTATCCCTGTGATTATCATCAATAATAGCAATAAATGGATGATTATACCAATTGGACATCATGCAAATTATAAGGATATTATTTAAACTTTGTACTGATCCACAAGTAGTAAAACATAGTATTGTTGTTTAAAAATATGTATTTATTCTACTTACTGTAACAGAAAAATACTCAGCAATGAAACTTTTTATCAAGATATTTAAAAAATATATAAATACTCTGGAAGATGAATAAGATTATTATTGATATTGTTATTAGAAATTGTTACTGTTATTTGTTTACACGTATGAAATATATCTATTGTAAAAAATTTTTGTATTACAGTGTTAATATTTTTATATGCTTTTGTGTACATGTAATTTCTTTGAAGTAGAAAGGAGAATTAGTATTATTATGGACTACTCCATGGAGTCCTTAGACTTGTCAAGGGAGATTCTAAACATCAAGCCAAGCACTATCTAACATTTGCACAGTATCTATCATACTTTGCTTTGAATTCATACACAGTCATGGTATCCACAACAGACTCTGGCAACCCATTGCACTCGTTCACCACTCTCCAAGCAAAAAAAATCTAGTTCTAACACCCATGCTAACTACACTCTAGCTCAGTTTCCAAGGATGGTCCCTAGTTCTCCAACCACCAGACCTGTTCTGAAAAATTTCCTCTGTATTAATATTGTAAAAACCCTTCAGTGATTTGTATGTCTCAATTATATCACCCCCTTTTTTTTATCGCCTCTTTTTTTCCATAGACCTGCTACCATCTTGGTAACTCACTTCTGGATCCTCTCCACCTCTTCCTGATCACCAAGAAACCCAGGTGACCAGATCTGTGCACAGTAGTCAAAGTGGAGTCTTATCAAGGCTCAATAAAGATGAATAATAACCTTCTTGTCTCTGCTCATTACTGGTTACTTGGTTACCAGTAACCAAGTAATTGAGCTGCTTTAGCCACTTTTGCTATGTGCCCTCTAAATTTGAACTCTCTATCCACCAACACTCCAAAATCTCTGGCTTCATCAATTTCCTGGAGTACAGTTCCATCAATATAGTATACAGCTAGTAATCTTTTTACCACAAAATGCATAACCTTACACTTTGCTGACTTCCATTAAACTGATATCCAGTCTCCTTTGCCAGGACTTCCAGTCTATCCAATTTTGCATCATTGGCAAATAACTGAACAGTTCCTCTTAGATCCCTTCCTGTATCATTAATGTACAAATTAAATAATAGTGGCCCAAGAACAGAGCCCTGTGGCATGCCACTAGTCACAGGCCTTCTTCTAGACTCTACTCCTGAGTAAATTACTCTCTGATATCTTTCCATCAACCACCCTCTTATCCACCTCACCAACCCTATATCCATCCCCATGTGCTGCGGTTTATTGATTAGAATTCCATGTGGTATCCTGTCAAAGGCTTTTGCAAAGTCCAACAGTATCCTGTAAACCTATTACCTTTATCCAGCTCAGCTATCACTGTATTATAAAATGTGAGCAAGTTACTGAGGCACAACCTACCCTTCACAAAACCATGTTGTTCCCCATACAGTATCCCATTTCCATCTATCCATGCCTGTATTTTGCTCTTGACCAACTTCTCCAGTACTTTGATAGCTACTCCTGATATTATGCTGATCATTCAGTAATTTCCTAAATCAGTCTTGGAGCCTCCTTGATGCAATCTATTGTTGCCCACCCTCTCAATTTCAGCCAAATCCTGCAACATGTTATCTGATTATCTTTCCTCTACAGCTATCTTCGCCATTACTGCTGCCTTCCCTCCTGAACTTTACTTTTCTGTGGTTCATATTCACTTCATTGCAAATCATTAACTTCCCTAATTGGCACTTTGATACTTATTCAAATGCAGTCTCCTTTCTGACTATAGATCCTTTCTGCTATCAGCCAACTCATCCCATACTTTCAGAAACTTCAAGCCCCTCTTTCCTGCATTTTTGCTCTCTCATTTGAAGATTTCATTTCTTTGTAATGTAATTCTATCTTTTTTGCGTTTCTCTTGCACATTTCTTTTATCTCTTGCTGCATGATTTATACTCCCTCTTAGATCATTTCTTTTTTATGTGACTTCCACTCAAATAATAATAATAATATAACAAAGGGTTGTTATATTATTATTATTAAGATAGACCTCCAGGGAGTCAGGGACTCATCAAGGGAGGCCACATACTACATGCACCAGCTATCCTAAATTCAATCCACCTGCCTCACTTCTTCCTTTCTTCTGCAGGCTTTCTATTTCATGTTTCAACCTCTCCAGTTTTTTTCTTATTGCCTTTATTTCATTAGCTATTTGTGTATTAACTCAGCTGACATTCATCCTATCACTGGTCCTCTTATTCCCTGACTGCCATTAATACTTGCACTTCTCATCTCATCTCATCTCATCTTCCTTTTCCCCTCTTTTACCATAAGGTAAAAGAGGGGAAAAGAATGATTAGTAAATCGAGGGTTTATTAATCATCAGACCCACAGGATAAGGTGGTCAGCCCTATGCCCCAGTGTGTCCTATGTCCATAGTGTTGAGTTCTCAAGGCTGGTTTGCCTGCTTTGCAGGATAAAAAACTCCAGGATAAACTGGGGAAAAAACCTTATTTCCATGCCCAAGACCAGCTAACTTGGCTGTGGCTGAGGAAGATCCTTCAGCTCCTTACGTCACTGACGGGAATCAAACCTAGGACACTCCTTCCCCAGGCATATGGTTGCGAAGCGCTCAGCCACTAGGCTAACCACACGCACCTATTATACTTGCACTTACATCTTGTTATCCTTAACATATTTGATAAAGCTAGCACACATTGAAATCTTAAAGAAGCTCATCTATCTTAAAAGGTGGTGATAAAATCAAGTGTGAAGACACAGACATAATGACATGGATTCAAATAAAGAACTATTGAAGTCCTCTGCCATCTTGCATTTATAATTCCTATATGAGCATATGATTTACAATTTAAGTCACAAATCATCTCTTGCCTCGTGATTTATACTCCTAGATCATTTCTTTTTATGTGAGGAGGTTCTGATTACAGAGTTTATGATTTGCAATGAAGTGAATGTGAATAAATCACAAAAGTTACAGAAATTACTAAAAACTACTTATAAAGGTATACATAGAAACATTTCTACTAATTGAAACTTATTTCTTTAAATAGCGTTAAATTAGTTGTTAGTGTGTATCAGTAGTACCACTCATATCTATGCTTTATTCATATCTTCATATTGCTTCCTAACTAAGAAGCAATTCTTACAACTGCCATTCATCTTATATATTCCCTGCTATCTGATAGGCCGATTGTTATATATGCCTTTAATTCAAAATTAAAACATAATTTGAACAAATAAGCATTGTAAATATACTGATGTCTTTATGAACTGTCATCCTTGCCAGAAACTTGGAATAATCCAGAATTTGTGTTTATGAACACTTATGAATAAAAGTATCTTCACTGCTGTTCTGTTTTTATTATTTTATTATATTCAGCATGGTATATACACCCATATTTGTTGTTAGTTTAGTTTTTTTTAACTTAATAAAATTTGTATAGTATTGTTACCGTTATATTTGTTTATTTTTAGTTACCATGATTCACAACCACTGCCTCAGGTCCTTCAAATGATCCCACCTATGCCATCATTTGCTGTCTCTCCTGAACTAATGGCTCAGCAGATGGCTGCTATGCAACAGCTGTATGCACAGTATCTTTCACAGTACATGCAGTAGTGAGTAGAATTATGTATTCAAAGTATTAACATGGCTGTATGCATTCAAAATTATAAGGGAAGGAGTAATCCACTAGACAAAAGATAAATTAACTAGGCTCGATGTCATATCTAGAATTATATTGTATTGATTGAATAGTTATATAAATGGATCACTGAAAATTTAAACAAGTAAAAAAATTATTGCAGCAATCCTAACAAGGTGAATTTCATAATAGTGTTCTTGTAGTGAGACTGTTAATTATCATCTTTTTCCTCATCAGCCTTAAAGCAAGGTTGAGAATACAATGAAAAATAACTTTTTGGTCCAGTCCATTGGCAGCCTAGTTATTTAAAATTTTGTAAGAGTTCAGACCACTTATGCTCTTGATGTTTTCTATCCATTTCCTTCTAGGTCTTCTCAGTAATATTTTTCCTTCTACTTTTCCATTTTGGAGAGTATGAGGAAACCTGTTAGTAGGCATTCTGTACACGTGCCCATACCACTGTAACTGTTTTTTTCTCTGATTCTTGTTATTATTGAAATATTGTAGCATAATTCTCCTGTAATCTTTGATTTTCATTTCAGTCCATGATGTTTTATTTATTTTTTGCAAACACTTGTTTTTAAAGCCTGTCAGTCTTTTTTCTTCCATCTTCTTTTTCTTATGTTTGATAACCCAAGTTTCAGACCATAAAGAACTGTGAAGAGTGCTATTGAACTGAATACTTTGATTTTAAGTTCTTTGGAGAGATGTGTATTTTTCTATATATTTGTAAGTTTGGTTATAGTAGACCATACTAGATTTATTCTTTGTTTAATAGTTTCTTCTTATCTTAACGATCTCCTGGCTATAGACACATGAAATCACAAGTTATACAATCACTAAACAGTTCTTTTCAGGACCACAAGAAAAGAAAGCTGGGTGCTAATTTCTGGATTTTCCAACTCAACATTGAAGGAATCAGCTTTGCTAAAAGTCATTATCTCTCAAAAATCCTTCAAGAAAGTGATATCGACATAGCTCTCATTCAAGAGACACACACACACAGATAATGAACAATAATCGAAATCTAGAGGAAGAATTGCAGGGGTATGCTATACTAGGAGCAACACATCACCAAGCTCATGGCTGTGGAACTTATGTGCACAATAATATAGAGAATGCTCACTTAATATTAGCACATATTAATCAGAATATACACACTATCTTAGCAAGAATTGAAACTCTCACAGTGGTTAACATCTATAAGCCTTTCCTGGTAGAATGGCCATCTGAAGTAATTTCCATATTTCTACATCCTACTATTTACATAGTGGATTTTAACAGCATCACACCCTGTGGAATTACAATAATAATGATGGAAATGGTGAAGCATTAACAAACTGGGCTGAGCAAAACAATCTGAGCTTAATATTTGATGCAATGGACAAAGGAACCTATAAGGGTGCAGCATGGAATGGGGAATACAACCCAGACCTCTTCTAAACACAACAAGACGAATCCTTGAAGATTTTCCACACCGCCAACATCACCCAGTATTGGTAGAAGGAGGAATACAAATACCAATAATATAGTCCATTCCACGACCAAGATGGAATTTTAGGAAAGAGAACTGGCAGGATTTTTCACAGGAACTTGATAAATTAGAAAGATGAATACCACTTGTAAGTGAAAACTACAACAGATACATTGAAACAGTCATATCAACAGCTAAGTATATTCCTAGGGGTTTCTGAAAGGATCCATACCCGGCTGGAATAAACACTGTGAAGAGCTATGCCAAGTCTATTTAGAATCTGGTGACTGCGACATAGCTGATAGATTGCTCCAGAAGCTTGATAATGAGTGCAGAGAAAAATGGATAAAAATTACAGAGGACTTAGACTTTAAAAAATCAAGTAGAAAAGCATGGAACATATTAAAAAAGTTAGGTGGAGGTAACCCAGTCTCAGTCTTCCATGAAGATCCTTTGGTGACTCCAGATCAAATTGCCTGTCGAATAACCTTGCTGTCTAGAGTCCCTAAAGATCATCAACACACGCAGGAGATTAAAAGAGCACTTCGAAACTTACGACAAAGTGCAGCTGATAGTTCCAATTTTCAAGAGAATATACCACAGATGAAATAACTGAGGCCTTAAAGGAGATTAAAACCGGCAAAGCATCAGGCTTTAATGGTATTCATCCTGAATTGTTGGTTAACTGTGGGAAAAAATGCTCATTAATGGCTAACAAGGCTCTTTTCTCATATTTTAAAGATGGGAAATCTTCCAACAAAAATCTTCCTTTAAAAGAACCAATACAATAACCATTTAAAACCCATCAAACGTCAAGATCAAGCAGAGAGCTATTCCCCCCCTCAGTTATGCTCCTCAGTGCTGTTATAAGCTCCTCGAAAGACACCCTCCTTATCAGAATTTGGCCAAAAATATCTGAAGTTATCCCTGTTGAGCAAGCAGGCTTTAGGGCTCAATGTAGTTGTATGGACCAAGTACTAAGTCATATCGAGGCAGACTTTCAGAGATTTTTGAAAACTTCTGTTGTGTTTGTTGACCTTACTGCCGCATACAAATGCGGTATGGAAAGAGGGATTGCTATACAAGTTAATACAAATCATACCATGCCAATCCATCATATGAGTTAGTGGTAACATGCTTTCTTACAGGTTCTTTCATGTAGTACTGTGAAACAAAATGAGCAGACTGAAAAAGCTGAACAATGAGCTCCTGCAGGGCTCAGTATTAGCACCATCTTATTCAGCTTAGCTTATATACATCTGATCTGCTGGCAACTCGGTCAAGAAAATTTGCATATGCTGATTATATATCCCTCACCATCCTACATAAGAACATCGAAGTAACTGAAGATATTCTCACAAATGACCTTAGAACCATTGGAGAATACTTTCATAAATGAAGACTAACACCAAACCTCAATAAGACCGAGGTTAGCTCTTTCCACCTAAACACCAAATTGGCAAATAGGAAACTTCACTTCAGCTTTAATAACACAACACTGCAGTACCAAGATTTCCCTAAATATCTGAGTGTTACCTTGGATAGAACACTATCTTTCAAAAGACATCTGGAGAATATCTCTTTAAAGATCAGAACCTGTAATAACATCATACAAAAGCTGTGTGGTTCTACACGTTCTGCTACTACACTGTGATGCTCCACATTGGACCTGGTCTACTCTGCAGCAGAATATTGTTCACCAGTATGGCTAAACAGTCCTCATGTCAAGAAAATCGACACATAAATAAATGCAGCAGTGAGGACAATAACAGGCTGTGTCAAATCCACTCCCATGTATTGGCTTCCAACTTTATGCAACATTGCACCACCAAACTTGTGCAGACAAGATGCTCTCATAAAAGAGTACAGAAAAATAAATAGTAATCACCTATTACCAATACATGAAGACTTCCCACATTTAAGTATAAATCACCTTAAATCCCTATGGCTTCCACTAATATTGACTGAAGAACAATTTAACGTTCTTCAGCTAATGAAGAACTGGAGAACAAATTAATGTTGAATAGCCATTTCAATGTTAATTCGAAATGGCTAGAAACTTCGAAAGAAAAATTGCCACCCAAAATTAAAAAAGTATATCATTCCAACCAAAAGGAATTGAGCTTCCATGCCACCTATAGAAAAGCTTAAATAGGATATGCACAGGACATGGTATCTGCACAGTTAATTTACACAAGTGGGGAAGATCACCTACATCCCAATGTGACTGGGGGACCATAAACCAAACCATCTGGCACGTTATGGAGGACTGCAGCATAAGATCCTTCCCTGGTAACCTGAGAGACTCTTTTTAATCAGATCCTTCACCCCGTAAATGGCTAGTTGAACTAGATTTAAAATTTTAATGACTATTTACATGTTATTTGTATATGTATACTACTGTCTCATTTATATTGTCTATACAAATATGTATTTATATATTTTGATGTCGTGTCTTTTTTTTATTATGCCATATTCTAAATAAATAAATGATTTATCTTGTTTGATTTTGCTTTTCTACATTTAGATGTAATTTTATTTTTTAACTGCTTGTAGTTTTCTAGCTATTCATGTGTGCTCTGAGTAAAAAGTTTTTCCTTTATCTTTTTCTTTTGGTGCCACAGATGCCCATAAGGGCAAAGGACAGTGGTTGTCAATTCATTGTTGTAAAATAATGCACTTTGGGATGAAAAGATTACACTCTTCATATCATATTGATGGTACTAGTGCACAGCAAATTAATGAGGCTAGGGATCTGGGGGTAATGGTTGATAGAGATTTGAAATTCAGAGGCAGGCGTTGGCAGAATAGCTCAGAGGATTACGTGGATGCCGAAGTGTACATTGACAAGTAAAAATAGGGAAATTATTATCCCTCTTTATGAGGCCACATGTTTACTATGCATTTGATCACCTGCATTTCTTGGGGATCAGGAGGTGGTGGAAAAGATACAGAAATGAGTTACCAAGCTTGTGACAGGTCTGTGAAATGTTCCCTATGAGGATAGATTGAGAGTGTGGATTGCAGAGTTTAGCTGGACAGGCAGAGAAGAGGGGATATGATAGAAACTTATAAGTTATTAAAGGAACACTATGAGATTGACACAGAAGAAATTTTCAAATACTTGGGGAGTAGGGGATAAACAAGAGGTTACACTTGGGAGCTGTCTAAGAGTAATGTTAGTAAGAGTTTGCTGACTAGGTTCTTTTCTTGGAGAGTGGCGAATAAGTGGAATGGATTGCCAGAGGTTGTGGTGAACAATCCAACAGTGAATAGGTTTAAGATGTATGATAGATATTGTATTAGCCTCCCTACCGGCTGAGGTGTATGAAATAGTGAGACCAAATTGCACTTATATCCATGTTATTCAATAGGTGTTACAGAGTCATATCCAGATTTAGCTGGATGTCTATAGACATCATGGCTTGTTAGGGGGGGGGGGGAGTTAATGGATAGAGTGGATCCTGCATCTTTTGACTCTATGGAGTGAGTGTCCATATAAATAATAATATTAGAAGTAGTATTTCAGTAGTCCAATAATTATTAGGGCTCGTATTTTTCTGTAATGTTTGTTTTATTGCATAAGGATTGCATATTTTTTCTTTTTTTCAAAATTCACCTGCATTTTCAAGAGTTAAGCTTCCCTTTTGTAATTAAATTATTCATGAAACACATTTTGTGTGTTGGAGTCTTTTAATTTTGAGGTGTCAAGTATTAGATGTCTTTTCCTATTGATGGTTACTTTGAATTTAAGCTTTATTTTTGCTGATAGAATTTCATGATCAGAATCCATATCTATTTTCTTTAAGTATTTTACATTTTGAAATTATGATTTTCATTTTTTGTTGACTGCTATAATCCACACAGATTTTAGTTTTCATGTCAGGTGAGTTCCTTTCTTTGAGGCTTACACAGTGATCAGAATACATTTTGGAAAATTATGGAGACAGCTACCGTGTTTGAGTAAAACTTTAGTTTAATACAAACCAAAATCCACACTTGACGTTTTGACCTTTATATCAAGGTTATCTTCTGGAGCATATATACTATATACAGAGAAACAAGCTGCACTACAATCTACTTGGTTTGCTAAAGTTACTGACCAACTGTTACAACAATTATTGGCCTGACCTCAGGTGAAAAAAAAAAAAAAAAACTTACTACATCAATGCTAGAGTCCTATTATTATCTATTGGTTGTAATAACATTACATTGGGCTGGGCTGAGAAGCAACAAGTCTATATATATATATTAACAACATGATTATATACATAAATTCCAACCAGTTAGTATGGAATAGTTTTCAATACTAGCTGAAGGTTGCCTAGAGTCCTGAAGTATGCTGGATACTAAATATTAAGTAGGTTGAATATGTGCCATCCAGATATAAAAGAACAGAGGTGGTGGTAAAAGACCTATATGAAGAACACACAACACTTTATAAACAAAATTAAAAATATAACACTCGACAAAGATGATCTATTAGTCGCTTTCAACGTTTCTGCCCTTTTCACAAGTGTCCCAATCAATGACACAATTCTTCTCCTACGGAATAAATTTCCGCCCGACATTATAGCCCTCTTTGTCCACGTATAACGTTCTGGTTACTTCATGTGGAAAAATAAATTTTACCTACAAAAAGAAGGTACGGCCATGGGCTCACCACTATCCTCCCTCAATTGCTAACTTCTATATGGATGCTTTTGAGCAAAGTGCTCTTGATTCCTTCACTCTAAAACCTACAGTGTGGCTTAGGTACGGTGATGATGTGTTCGCTATCTGGCCACATGGGCAACAAACATTAAATGCATTCCTTAGCCACCTGAACAAACAACATGAACACATACAATTTACTATCGAAATTGAAAATCAGAACTCGCTGCCATTCCTGGATACACTGGTCACACGTCTTCCTTCAGGCAATCTATCCTTCACTGTCTACCACAAACCGACACACACTGGCCAATACATACATGCTAATTCTTTCCACCACCCATCACAAAAATATGGAGTCATTAACACCCTTAAAAACAGAGCTATAACAATTTGCTCTAACCAGCAAGCTCTTAAACAAGAACTAAAAATCATCAATGACGCATTTATAAATAATGGCTATAACAAAAATACTATTAATAAAGTTCTTCATAAAACATCATCAAAAAAAGAATCTAGATTACAGTAAAACCATAGCCATCCCATACATTAATGGGTTATCAGAAAAAAATCAACATAATCCTACACCATTATAATCTCAATGCCACCTTTAAACCACCTGCAAAACTTAAAAACATATTCAACTCCTCCAAGGATCCTCTCCTCCCATTAGCCCAGCCTGGAGTCTGTTGCATCCACTGCACCTGTAACTTACCATACATTGGTGAAACTGGACGTACAATCCCTATACGTAAGAAAGAACATATAAGACACATTAAATATAACAATTTTGGTGAAGCAGGCCTCTCAGATCATGCCCTCCAAGGATACCTTACACCAAATTGACTGGAAAAGTACCCACTCTTTACACCATACAAAAACCTGGTGTGAAAGAAAACTTAAGGAAGCCTGCAAAATTCTGATAAATCACCCAAATATCAACAATAATCGTGGCATGAAAATTCCAAGAATCTGGATGGCACATATTCAGCCTACTTAATATTTAGTATCTAGCATACTTCAGGACTCTAGGCAACCTTCCGCTAGTATTACTATTACTATTACTATTATTACGGGCAACTCCAGGGAGTCATTAGACTCATCGAGGGAGGCCCCAAATCATATTCATCACAACTATTTGACATTCATACAGTATCTATCATACCTCGCCTTAAACTCATTCACTGTCACAGCATCCACCACAGACTCAGGGAGCGCATTCCACTCATTCACTACTCTAAAAGTAAAGAACCCAGCTCTAACACCTTTACTAACCACACTTTTGCCCAGTTTCCATGGATGTCCCCTAGTCCTCCCACAACCAGTCCTGTTCTCAAAAATATCTTCTGAATTAATTTTATAGAAACCCTTCAGTAATTTGAATGTCTCAATCATATCTCCCCTCCTCCGCCTATCAACCAATTTTTGCAACCCACAAATCCTCAACCTGTTCTCATACGGTTCATTCCACAGACCTGCTATCATCTTGGTCACTCGCCTCTGGATCCTCTCCACCTCCTCCCCATCAAGAAGAAACCTAGGTGACCAAATCTGAGCACAGTAGTCTAGATGGGGTCTTATACCTATAACCTTATAGGTATAAGACCCCATCATTCCTGAACACACTATACCCATCACATTCAATCCCACTAGTTATATCATCTACAGTCAGCCATGTTTCACTAATACCTATAACCTTATCAAGGCTCGATACAGAGGAACAATAACCTGCTTGTCTCTGCTTGTCAACGTATCATCTACAGTCAGCCATGTTTCACTAATACCTATAACCTTATCAAGGCTCGATACAGAGGAACAATAACCTGCTTGTCTCTGCTTGTCAACGTATTCTTCAGCAACCAAGTGATTTGATGAGCTGTTTTGGTCACTTTTGCAATGTGTCCCATAAATTTCAATTCCTTATCTACCAACACTCCTAAATCTCGTGCCTCATCAATTTCCTGGAGCACGGTTCCACCAATGCAGTAAACTGCCGCCAATCTTTTCACCCCAAAATGCATAACCTTACATTTTGCCACATTAAACTGACATCCATTCTCCTTAGCCCAGACCTCCAATCTATCCAAATCATCCTGCAAAATTTTGACGTCATCTGCATTCACTATTGCCCTACCCAACTTCGCATCATCCGCAAACAAATGAACTGTTCCTCTCAGATCATTTCCTATATCATTTATGAACAAATTAAACAGCAGTGGTCCAAGAACAGATCCTTGTGGCACACCACTAGTCACAGGCCGTCTTGTGGACTCTACTCCTGAGTAAACCACTCTCTGATATCTCTCCGTCAACCACCCTCCTATCCATCTCACCAACCCTATGTCCATTCCCATATGCTGCAATTTACTGATTAGAATTCCATGTGGAATCCTGTCAAAGGCCTTGGCAAGGTCTAGTAGAATCACCGTAAACCCATTACCCTTATCCAGTTCAGCCGTCACTGTGTTATAATACGTGAGCAAGTTACTGAGGCATGACCTACCCTTCACAAAACCATGCTGTCCCCGATACAGTATCCCATTTTCTTCTATCCAATCTTGTATTTTCCTCTTGACTATTTTCTCTAAGACCTTGACAATGATTCCTGATATGCTAATCGGTCGGTAATTCACAACAGCAGTCCTGGAACCACCTTTATGCAGTGGAACTATTTTCCCCTCTTTCCACCCGCTCGGGACTAACCCAGACCCGAGACTCAAATTAAACAAAATGGTCAAGGGTACTGACAATTCTTTAGCTGCTTCTCGTACAACACGAGCAGGTATACCATCCAATCCCACAGATGTATTGACATTGAGGTTATGCAATAGACTACTCACCTCCACTTCATTAACCACAATTCCCGTATAATCTACTGGTTTATTCGTTTCTGCAATGTCACCACCTGGATGATATACTTTTGCAAAGTGCTCACTCAGTAACTCAACTATCTCAACTGATTCAGTTACCTCCCTACCATCAGCATTCTTTAAAATCAATCTGCCATGTACATTTTTCCTTTTACTTGCTACATATCTAAAAAACTGTTTAGGATTCTCTTTAGCCTGCATGGCCAATGTTCTTTCGTAATCCTTTTTTGCTTTTCTTACCACACTCGTCACCCTTCTGGCCTGTGCTTTATACCGTTCATGTGCCTGCCGGTCACCCTTCTCCTTAAATTCCCTCCATAGTTGTTTCTTTTTTTGCAACTCAAGCTTAATGGTGTTATTCATCCATTTAACCCCTACTTGATTTATTATTCGGACTCTAGGTATACAGTCAGCCATTGCTTCATGCAAGCACTTCTTAACTACCTCCCATGCACTATCAACTTCTAGTCCTTGCAGTTGTGCATGCCATGGCACTGAACCAATCAGACTCCTAAGCTTGTCATACTTTCCAGCCCGATAATTCCACATGTACCCTGTCTTAATTGAAAATTCCACACCTCTATCCACCTCCCAAGTCAAGACCCTATGATCACTCTCACCGATTGGTGGCAATGTGGTCATATTTGTTACAGCCAAATCCTCAGATGTAATTACTAGGTCAAGCACTCTCTGACCCCTAGTATTTTCCATTACATGCTGTCGCAGATAGTTATCCCTTAATAACCACATAAAATCCAGTTCCTTCCTCCCGTGTGTCCTCTCCTCACTCCAATCAATGCGACCATAGTTGAAATATCCCATAATAATCACCCTCCTTCCACCCATTTCTTCTATTTGCTTGTGCATACTGTCACCACCATCTTTTCCATCACCTGGTCTATAGCAGCACCCAATTGTATATTTAGTTCTGCTAGCCACAATCTCACACCAAATGGCCTCAAATGTGCTCTTTTCTCTATCCTGCAATTCAACTTCTATTCTCCTTGGCTGGAGTTCATCAGCTATCATCAACAATACTCCTCCCCCCATTTTATTCTCTCTGTCATTCCTGAACACACTATACCCATCACATTCAATCCCACTAGTTATATCATCTACAGTCAGCCATGTTTCACTAATACCTATAACCTGTGGTCTGGAAGTGCCAACCATGGCCAAAAACTCTTCCTTCTTGTTCCTAATACTCCTAGTATTAGTGTACATGAATTTAAGACCCCCATTAGCCCCAACCCTACCTTGATGCCTTATATTAACTATCCCACTCAGATTTGTTGTCCTTATTTGCTCTGGCATATTATATTTATTCTTACATTCAACTGCCTCCATAAGGACTGTATCTCTACTCCCCCCCCCCTAACAAATCTAGTTTCCCTGAATTTGAACATCCACTACATTCAGCAACACTTTCTCAAGTCTTCTTACACCGTAACCATTCAAATGCAAGCCATCCATCTTATATAGATCCTTTCGCCCATCAAACTCACTCCACACATCCACAAATTCCACACCACTCGTATACATAACCCACTCATAAAGTCATTTGCAATTATAGCCCTCCTTTTAAACATTTCACTGTCATACCGTGGCAAAAGACTAATCATTCTAACTCTCTCACTCTTTTCTTTTGCTACCTCAAACAATTCATTCAGGTCTTCTATCATTTCCATTTTATCTCCTTTCAAATCATTCGTACCTGCCACAACAATCATTTCTTTCACCCTTTCCTTTTGCTCTCTAATAGACGCAGTTACGTCCTTTATTGTCGCACCAGGTTGGTACGATTTTGTCAAATCCTCTACTAACACACCTCGTACTAACGAGTCTCCATACAGCACTCTATCCTTCATTTTGTTCATGTTCACATTCATACGTCTATTTTTCCTGTCATACCTTTTATTATTGGTTGGTTCATTCAGTCTACTTTTGTTCATGCACTCTAGCTGCTGTTTTGCTCTTTCTATCGCACTATTCAACAACGCGATCTCACTCAATGCATCTATCTCATCTTTTTTGTTCTCTGAGAAACCATTTATACTATCATTCACACTTTCTACATTCACACTCTCACAATTTTCATGTACAACCTTGCCGTTTCTTGTCATATCCCTATTTCCTTCATTCTGAAGGTTGACAAAAATATCACACTCACGATCCGAAATACACTTCAATTCCGCATTCTCCCTACATTTTCTACACACATTCAATCCTTTATTATCATCTAACCACATCTAACCATATTGAAAACCATTCCATACTAACTGGTTGGAATTTATATATATATACTCATGTTGTTAATATATATATATATATAGAGAGAGAGAATTGTTGCTTCTCATCCCAATGTAATGTTACAACCAATAGATAATAATAATAATAATAGGACTCTAGCGTTGATGTTGTAAGGGGTTATTTATTTTTTTTTTTTCACCAGAGGTCAGGTCAATAATTACTGTAATGGTTGATCAGTAACTTTAGCAAATCATGTAGATTGTAGTGCAGCTTGTTTCTCTGTATATAGTATATATGCTCCAGAAGATCACCTTGATATAAAGTTCGAAACGTCGAGTGTGGATTTTGGTTTATATTAAACTAAAGTTTTACTCGAACACGGTAGTTGTCTCCATAATTTTCCAAAAAGTGTAGTGTCAAGTGAGGTCTGTGTGTATTTGTGACTATCTCTATGAAAAAATAGTGTTAGTAATCACCAGTCCTGCAAAATTCAAGAACTCTATGACCTCTTTCTTTCCTTTAATTTATTATTATTATTATTACGGGCGACTCCAGGGAGTCCTTAGACTCATCGAGGGAGGCCCTAAACATCATGTCCACACAACTATACAACATTCTCACAGTATCTATCATACCTTGCCTTGAACTCACTCACCGCCATAGCACCCACAACAGACTCTGGTAGCTTATTCCACTCATTTACCACTCTAAAAGTAAAGAACCCAGCTCTAACACCCCTGATAACCACACTCTTGCCCAGCTTCCATAGGTGTCCCCTAGTTCTCCCACCACCAGTCCTGATCTCAAAAATATCCTGAATTAATCCTATAGAAACCCTTTAGCAATTTGAATGTCTCAATCATATCTCCTCTTTTCCGCCTATCAACTAATTTCTGCAACCCACAAATCTTTAACCTGTTCTCATATGGTTCATTCCATAGACCCGCTATCATCTTAGTCACTTGCCTCTGGATCCTCTCCACCTCCTCCCCATCAAGAAGGAACCTAGGTGACCAAATCTGGGCACAGTAGTCGAGATGAGGTCTTATCAAGGCTCGGTACAGAGGTACAATAACTTGCTTGTCTCTGCTCGTCAAGGTATTTTTCAACAACCAAGTGAGTTGATGAGCTGATTTAGCTACTTTTGCAATGTACCCCCTAAACTTCATCTCCCTATCCACCAACACTCCCAAGTCCCTGGCCTCATCAATCTCCTGGAGTACAGTTCCACCAATGTGGTATACTGCTGCTAATCTTTTCACCCCAAAATGCATAACGTTACATTTTGTTACATTCAATTGACATCCATTCTCCTTAACCCAGAACTCCAATCTATTCAAGTCGTCCTGCAAGATTTTGACATCTTCTGCATTCACTATCGCCCTACCCAACTTTGCATCATCAGCGAACAAATGAACTGTTCCTCTTAGATCCTTCCCTATATCGTTAATGAACAAATTAAACAGCAGTGGTCCAAGAACAGAACCCTGTGGCACACCACTAGTGACAGGCCGTCTTTTGGACTCTACTCCTGAATAAACTACTCTTTGATATCTCTCCGTCAACCACCCACCTATCCATCTTGCCAACCCTATATCCATTCCCATATGTTGTAGTTTACAGATTAGAATTCCATGTGGTATCCTGTCAAACGCCTTTGCCAGGTTCAGCCGTCACCTTGTTATAACACTTGATCAAGTTACTAAGGCATGATCTACCCTTCACAAAGCCATGCTGTCCCCTGTACAGTATCTCATTTTCATCAATCCATTCCTGTATTTTTCCCTTGACTACTTTCTCCAAGACCTTGACGACAACTCCTGATATACTGATCGGTCGGTAATTTGCAACCATAGTCTTGGATCCTCCTTTATGCAGTGAAACTATTTTCCCCTCTTTCCACACCTTCAGGACTAAACCAGACCCAAGACTCAGATTAAACAACATTGTCAAGGGCACTGATAATTCCTTAGCCGCTTCATGCAAGACCCGTGCCAGTATACCATCCAATCCCACAGATGTATTCACATTAAGGTTCTGTAATAGACTATTCACTTCCACTTCATTCATCACAATTCCCGTATAAACTAATGGTTCCTTCATTTTTTCAATGTCACCACCTGGATGATATACTTTTGCAAAGTGCTCGCTCAGTAACTCCACTATATCGACTGATTGTTCCTAATACTCCTGGCATTAGTATACATGAATTGCAGTGATCCCTTTGTCCCACCCCTATCTTGATGCGTTATTCTAAATATCCCATTCCCATTTTTTGTCCTTAGTATTGGGTCAGGTGCATTATATACATTCTTACACTCAACTGTCTCCCTGATATCCGCATATCCCCCCCCCCTCCTCCCCAAACCAAAAGCTTGAGCAGTAAATGTATGCTCAAAGTATTTTATTTTTGAATGATGTTTTATTTTATCTTGTAACACAGTGGCTCTTAACCTGGGTGGTAGTCCCACCCCGGGGGCTGTGTGAATGCTGAGGGGGTGGTGGTCTGTAAGCTTTATAATACTACTAATATAATAAAAGCAAAAAATTCCTTATTTAATCTATCATCCCTGTTTATATTGTACATTTGGCAACATTGTTCAGAATATTGTATGACTGGCAATACTGTTAAAATTTATTCACTACTTATTTTTTAGAATTTTTACATTGAAAGTTAAGTAATTGGGTTACTTTTTGGTCTGAATTTTCTACATTGAAAATAATTAATTTGAGTTATTTTTAGCAGAATCCACTACATTTATAAGCTTTGCTAAAGATACCAAGCAATTTTATAAGTTAGGTTTTAATCCTTTTTTCCCAAGTGAAGCAAACAGACAAATAAGTCAAGTTTGTCCCTGAACGTAGGTCCGATCACTTTCCTTAGTATTTCCCCCTAATGCAAAGCACATCCCTTATGGAGATGTATGATGCTATGCATTAAAGGCAAGGGCCACTACCCAAACCGGTTTTGACCTTTATTGAGGTCTCGTTAGTGGTAACCAGACTCTAAATGCCAAGGTTGAAGTGATGCAGAGCTTATAGATTTTACCTAAACAAGTTGCCACCACAAGGTGCTTTGACCTTATTAAATAAAAATCTCCAGATGAGAGTAAGATGTAGAAAGTTTTTTAACTTGGGTATACTACGTTAAAGATACCAAGCACTTTTATAAGCTAGGTTTTAATCCTTTTTTCCCAAGTGAAGCAAACAGACAAATAAGTCAAGTTTGCGTCTGAACGTAGTTCAAGTCTGAGGCAACTCGTAGTAAAGGTAGAGTAAGCTCTGATCACTTTCCTTAGTATTTTCCCCTAATGCAAAGCACATCCCCTTGCTGAGATGTATGAAACCACTGACTCCCACTGATGAGACCTCAATAAATGTCGAAACCAGTCTGGGTAGTGGCCCTTGCCTTTAATGCATAGCATCATACATCTCTGCAAAGGGATGTGTTTTGCATTAGGGGGAAATACTAAGGAAAGTGATCAGATCTTACTCCACCTTTACTACAAGTTGCTTCAGACTTGAACTACATTCAGGTGCAAACTTTACTTATTTGTCTGTTTGCTTCACTTGGGAAAAAATGATTAAAATCTAGTTTATAAAATTGCTTGGTATCTTTAACATAGTATACCTAAGTTAAAAAACTTTATACATTTATAAACTTTATCTACTACTTTTCCTAACGCCTATCTGACAACTCTGGTTTGCAGGTTGCAAGTAGCCTGTGGTATCTTGTGCCGCACTACATTGATATTGTGTTGCACTGTAGCCCATTAAAATGAGTGAAAAAAAGAAAGTGTCGTCAATTTTTAATGTTATTATTATTATTACATAACACCTCCAGGGAGTCCAAAGATTCATCAAGGGAGGGTATCTCTCCAACTGTCTCCACCACATATTCGATCCACAAGCTACAACGAATTGCAACTACACCAACACCATCATGGAAAAACTTTCTAAAATGAAGGAATGAAGCCTTCAAGAATGATTGAGCATTTAAGAACAAAGTATTCAAATAAAGCAAAAAAAGATGTGGAATACTTTCACAAATTAAAGACTAAATTTAAAAATCGCCCTGAACTTTAAATGGTTGGTTGCAAAACAAAGTAACCCAACAAGAGAAATGGACTTGTTGTATCTTACAAGTCATTTCCTCTCATCAGTAGTTTAGTGTTAACAAGAATTGATGAAATGCAAAGGACATTGAAAAGAAAACTTTGTGATGATTTAAAAACAATAGAATTTTCTTTGCAACTCGATGAGACAACGAAGCTTTGTTAATGGCCTATGTTTATTATATAACTACTAATGATGAAATTATTGAAGAGTTTCTGTTTGCTGAATATCTGAAAATTGGCACAAGAGATTCTACAATTTTGGAGGTTGTTAAAGACTTTTTTAATGCTGAAAGCATTCCTCTCACAAATATTATTGCATGTGCAACTGATGGAGCAACAGCTATGATTGGTCATCACTGTAGATTTATAGCACATGTAAAAGAAGCAGTTACAAATATCTTTACAATTCACTGCATTCTTCATAGACAGCACTTAGCTGCAAAACATCTTAGTGGTAGACTACATAAGATTTTGGATGATGTTATTAAAACAGTGAATAAAATAAAAGCCATCATTGAATAATCGGATTTTTCTGGAACTTTGTCATGAAAATGAAGAATTTGAGCGTCTTTTGCTTCACACTGAAGCTAGATGGCTTTCAAATGGAAACTGTCTGCAGCACTTTAATGATTTCTATGATAATGTTTTGGAATTTCTTAATTCATGTGATGAGAATGTGTTTAATGTTCTAAAAAAGGAAAAGGTTAACATCGCATATCTTTCTGATATTTTCATGTTGCTTCCATGCAATTTGATGTTAAATGAGGTTAACATCAAATTGCATGGAAGCAACATGAATCTTATTAAAGCAAAGGGAATTATAAATGCTTTTATCAACAGATTAACATTCTACAAGCAGAGCATTGCAAGATGAGATTTTCTGCAGTTCCCAAGTCTATGAATAATAGATGATGATTTAATATTAGATACAGTTTTGGATTGTTATTGTTCCTATCTTCTGGCACTAAAGAAGACATGATGATTAGATTCAAAGACTTTGATGAGCTTAAAATACCCATTTGGGTCATAAATTCATTTCTTTCTGATGCCACTTCTGTTCATCCAAATTCGTGTGAAGAATTTATTGACTTAAAAAATGATTTCGAAGCTCAAGTACAATTTCAACAGCATGGGTATGAAAGATTCTGGCCAAACATGAAATGCAAGAATCCTCAGCTTTGGCATGAAATAAAATTACTGCTCATTGCTTTTTCTTCTTCATACTTGGTCGAAAAAGGATTCAGTATTGTGCTGCAATTGTTAGCTAAGCAGCAAAATAGATTGCAAATAAATTGCAAATAAATGAAAGTGAAGACTTAAGAATTCATTTGTCGAACGTTGAACCTGATATTGAAAAATTAGCAGGATCTCATCAGGCTCAAGGTAGCCATTAATGATTGGCTTATTAAATACAGTACGTTTACATCTTTTTTGTATCAAAATTATTAATTTTAATTAACTATCAGTTCAAATATGTTGATTGTAATTTAGGTGTTTGCCTAATAATATATAATTATTATTTTATTGAGTCATCAACCTATTGTAAACTTGAGCAGGGGATGCCAGGTCATACAAATAGTTGAAAGGCGGCTCTAGGCAAAAATAGGTTAACAACGACTGTTGTAACAGTTGACATAATAATAGAGACAATATTTTTTTAACACATGTTGTTAGCTGTTATTCACTCTACGTCTGACAACACACCCCATCATAATTACAAATGGATGAATTTAGCATTAATACAAGACAAAATTGGCACTACTTGTGAAATAAATGAACCTATAAGTAACCCCAACTTAACTGATGTAAACTTCTTTATATCTAACATCAGAGCTCACCAAAATTGGGCAGTTCTTTCTCTTATGCCCATTACAATTTGGAATGTTCATTACTACTTGATTACTAGTCCTTATGTATTGTGATCAGTTGTTTGTATTTTGAAAATGCTAGTTTGAAATTTGGTAAAATAGTAGCACTGAAATACTTATCTTATTTTGCTCTTGCAGTTGTTTTTACTCCTGATAAACCTACAATTGAATAACTGGTAATAGTTAAGCCTGTTTACAAATTCATCATCATTTAAAACATGTTTTCACTAATAGTAAAGTTGTTTATGGATTGCTGCTTGCTTGCTTTGCTACACATTTGAAATTTTAATAAATTTATAAGTAGTGCGATGCACTTCATATTTCAACTATAAAGTATTTCTTTACAGTGCCCAGTCTACAGGAGTTCCTGTTGTTGCACAACCAGTTACCCCTTCTCCATCACCAGCACCAACATTAATAAACAATGACGGTGCTGCTGAACAACAAGCAGCTGTTCCTGCACAAGTTAATGAAAATGTAAGGATGAATGCCCAGGGTGGTCCACTTTTAGATGATGATGAAGATTTGGGGAACAGAGACTGGCTCGATTGGTTTTATGTTTTGAGTCGTGCCTTGGTTCTCCTTAGTATTGTTTACTTTTATTCTTCTCCAGGACGTTTTATGATTGTTACTGGGATTGCAGTACTTGCTTATTTGTAAGTGACTGTCTCAAAATTATATTAATGTAGCATATTAAATTTTGAGATTTTAGGTATTTCTGATATTTTAGTTTTATTTATTTCTTTCATCAGTTTTATTCAATAACATATGGTGAGGAAATGCTAGCAGATAGTTATAAGTAGCATGATCAAAAATAAGAAAGATGAATGTGACATAGAGATGGATATATAACATTAATAAGTGTATAGCAGATTTGAAGGATGGTGTTCATTGGGCAGGTAAATATTGAGGTAGGGTAGGATGCTTAGAGAAAGAGGTACTGAGAGAAGTGGAAGATATGAAGAATGAGTGGAGAAGCATGAGGTTTGTTTGAGATTAGAAGACCAGGAAGGCTGACCTAACACAAATTATAAATATACCCAACTGAATTCCTGATAACCTTCTTCTCTCTATCTCCCAATACTCTTGATCTCTTTATAATCAGTTCACATACATTGTAGAGGTCAGTCATATTTTCCCTCAGTAACTTAAGCCACAATTTTGTGCATTTCCACTCCCATAAAATGCCTTTACTCTAACCACTCAATCTCATGTTCTTTCTTCCAAACACCTGCTGTGAGTGATGACAGAAATTATCCTCACTGGCATGAAGGGTCAAAGCTGTATAACTGAGAGGAGACCTCCACATAGCCTTTAAAGGAATGCGGAGAACCGACCAGGGCTTCTGACCTAATGCCCAATCCTCACCTTCTCGTGGTGCACCCTGTTGGGTATCTACTTGGATACTGAACGAACGAAGATGGGCTGGAAATTTGGGATTTAGCCGACCAAATTGTATTCTTATTGGTTAAACCAAAATAAATAAATGATGGTACAACATGACAAAATTTCATGCCGGCTGGGGCGTCGCCCAGTTAAACAAGGCGCCCGTTGTTTTCACCAGGGAACCAGGGCAAACAGCGAAAAGTCAGCTACTGGAACAAATCTGAAAACAAACCCCAACTCAACATCACCAGAGTTAAAGATCGGTACTATCAACGTAAGAAGCCTGAATGGCAAAGAAATGGAGCTAGCTGAGGAATTAGATAAGTACCAGATCGACATAATAGGGGTGACTGAAACAAAAAAGACCAAAACTGGTGAGATCTTTCTGAGCAATAAATACAAAATGTTATATTCAGGCAATGATAATCAAGGAAAAGGAGTAGCCATAGTATTCAACACAAAATACGAGGCTAATCTTCTTGAATGGCAGTCAGTCTCAAGTAGAGTAATGTGGGCAAATATGAGAATGGGGAACTGGACAATGAGACTTATTTGTGCCTATGGTCCCACAGAAGGTTCTACTAAGGTAGAAGTGGAGGAATTTTTTGAGGCTTTAGAAAAAGCAACTGACACAATGAAAAAGGAAAAGTTGGTCCTTGTTGGGGATCTAAATAGTAGAGTAGGAAATGATTGTGAGACATACAAAAATATTTTGGGAAAATTTGGAGAAAAGAGCAAAGCTAATAATAATGGCAAATATCTGTTGGATTTCTGCTCAGGACATGGACTGGTTATTACTAACACCATGTTCCAACATAAAAATGTGCACAAATTCACATGGAGAGAAGAGGCTAGGAATAAGAAAAGTCTCATTGACTATGTTATTGTTGATAGTGATATTTTCTCCCTGGTGCAGGACACCAGAGTGTACAGAGGATTTGAAATTGGAAGTGATCGCTATTTAGTCTTGAGCAGGATAAAATTGAATTTCATATTGAAAAGAATAACATGTAAGAAAGTTTTAAAGCGAATAAAAGTTGAGCAGCTCTCAGATGCAAACTGTAGACTAAAATACAGAAATATTATTGAAAAGAAAATGAAAGAGTTTGAGAACAGGAATCAAACCTTGGAGATTCAGTGGCAAACTCTGAAGGAAACATTGATTGATTCTGCCAAAGAGGCATGTGGTGAGGTTGTGTGCAAAGATAAAAAAATCAGAACTCCCTGGTGGACACAGGAAGTTAAAGAGGCAGTGAAGGAAAAGAAGAAAGCATATCAAAAGTTCCTGGCAAATAAGTCAGCTTTTACTCTTACAGAATACAGAGACAAATGTAAGAAAGCTAAACAGTGTGTAAAACTAGCTAAACAAAAGTCATGGGAGGACTTTGGCAAGAATATAGAAAATAAATATCAAGAAGGTGGCAAAATATTCTGGAGGTTGTTGAAGAAGCTTAGGAATGGAGGAAAGAGTGCTGTAAAAGGAATTAGAGATGATAAAGGTGAAATGAAAACAGGAGAAAAAGATATCCTTGAAGTATGGAGTAATTACTTTGAAAAACTGCTAAATGAAACAAGCAGTGATAACAGCACAGTGATAAAAAACACTGACCAGGCATGCAGTCAGGAATACATATCCATACTTGAAGTAGAAAAAGCCATTAAAGGCTTGAAATGTGGAAAGGCAGCAGGAGTAGATGATATTCGACCAGAAATGCTGAAGTATGGTGGTATAAGAGTCTTACAGTGGCTGCACTGCATAGTTCAGAAAGCCTGGACAGAGGGACGAATTCCCGATGATTGGAGTAGAGCTCTCATAGTACCCATATATAAAAAGGGAAATAAAACTGAGTGTGAGAATTACAGAGGTATTTCCCTACTGAGTGTCCCTGGCAAGATCTATGCAAGTATACTTGAGAAACGGTTGAGAAGAATTGTGGAAGAAAAGCTTGGTGAAGAACAAGCTGGATTCAGGCCAAATAGAGGCTGTCAGGATCAGATCTTCACTTTACGACAAATAGTCGAGAAAGCATGGGAATATAACAAAGATCTGTATTTAAGTTTTGTCGATTTGGAAAAGGCATATGACAAGGTGCCAAGAGAGAAGCTATTCAATACGCTGCAGTTATATGGTGTCAATGGGGCATTATATCAAGCAATACTTAGTCTTTATTTGAGTTGTGAGTCAGCAGTTAGAATTGAAGGAAGTACAGGAAGATGGTTTAATGTTAAATCTGGTGTGAGACAAGGATGTACATTATCCCCTCTGTTATTCATTATCTATATGGATCACATTATGAAGGAATGTGGTATTAAACCTGATATCAAAATTGGAGATGTTAATGTCAGCTCTTTGCTTTATGCGGATGATGTTATACTTCTAAATAAATCCGCTACAAGTCTGCAAGATTCTCTGACTAAATTGAATAGCTGTTGTAATAGATATGGTATGAAGGTCAGCAATAAAAAGACAAAGACAATGAAAATAGGCAGAATCATTGAAAATGTCAACTGTGTTGTGAATGGAGAACCTGTGGAACAAGTAAAACATTTCAGCTACTTAGGCACAATTTTTACTGAAGATGGTAAACTAAATATAGAAATAGACAACAGAATCAGCAAAGCTGGTATTGTGGGAAGTCAATTAAATAAATTCATATGGAATAAGAAAGAAATTAGTCGGAACACTAAATTAGCTGTATACAAGACTGTGTTCAAACCAATTTTAACTTATGGATCTGAGAGCTGGGTCAGAAGTAAAACACTTGACCAAAGACTAGAGACCGCAGATATGAGAGTCCTGAGAAAGATTAGAGGCGTGAACAGATGGCATCAATGGCAATATCATATTAAAAATGAGGATATTAGGAAAGAACTTGACATTGTCAGCATCCAGGAATGTGTTAGCAGAGCTAATCTCAGATGGTATGGTCACTTAAATAGAATGGGAGAGGAAAGATTAGCAAAACAAGTGTTCTCTGCCAGGTTGGCAGGAAAACGACCCAGAGGAAGACCAAGATATAGGTGGATTGATACGGTACAAAGTGCCTTAGATGATAGAAATATAAGATCTGATAATGTTGGAGTCTTGACAAGTAACAGACTGATTTGGAGGAAAATTGTAGATAGGAAGTTAGTAATGATGTAATTTTTTCATGTAGTACTGTCATATCCTGTACACCCCTTGAGGGTACATGGCAGGAATTTGATGATGATGATGATGGCATGAAGGTCTTCATTCCCCATTCTACTCAAACTCCTCATCCACTTCCCAAGCCCTGGTTCAACAGAAAATGTAACAAAGCAATTGAAGAAAAAATTCAACATACCACATGTGACTCGAACAAGAACCCCAGCTTCTTATTCAACATGAAGTATAAAGCTGTGGCACAAAACAGTCATCAGTAGATCTAAATCTGATTTCATAAGGCCAACAGCAAGAAACTTGCTTCCTATCCAAAGGGAAGCAGTGCCTTCTGGTTCTTTGCTAAGGTCATTGGATGCAACTTTTGCTCACCTGCATCTTCTCATCTCTTTCTCTTTCATGCTGATGCACCATTACAGCACACAAATATAAAACTATCTCTTGACATCAGTCTCCAACTCCTGCACATATGACCAAGGCAAATCACCTCCTACCATACTGGAATCTGAACACCTCCTTTAATTGTTCAGCAAAAAGACATTGGAATATTACTCAATAATTTGAATGTTAGCAAATGTTCTGCTTCTGATGACATCTCTCTATTCATACTCAAACATTGCTTCAGAGCTAACACCTGTCCTGTCTCCACAATCTATTATATTTAGCTGGTACTTATCCCAATTTTTGGAAGCAATTGTACATCCAGCCCATTCCAAAATAGGGAAATAGAGCTCTACCCTCAAATTACCACCCAATTATCATCACATTAGTCCTCTCCAAAATAATGGAGAAAGTTATCAGTAGTCAACTTCTCAACTACCTAAAGGCCCACCAATCAATCAGCAAGCACCAGTATGTCTGCTATTCAAGGTAGAGCCAATCTCTTAGCCTACATTGCCCACCACTGGATGCAAGCCGTGCAAAGATTTGGAGAAACATGCTACCCCTCTTGATTTTACTACAGCTTTTGACTACTACTCCTGACATCAAAGCCTGCTAAACACAATTGCCATTCTTTGGTCTCACTACTACCTTCTGTATTGGGTAGCCATCTTTTCTCTGATAGTGCACTTCATGTCATGATGGATGGCTCCCTTTCTTTTTGCTTCAGGGCTCTATTCTGTTACCTACTGTTTCTCATGTACATAAATGACCTACTCTCAGTCACCACTAATCTTATTCCCAGTTTTGTGAATGATAGTACTCTCCATTTTCCTACTCATTTGACAAACCATGCAGTGCTCAGACATCTCAGCTTCAAGATCATCTATAACCAATGCCTTAAACATCATTCAATGGGATGAGGACTACCCTTACCCTTTGCAATACACAAATCACTAAACAGGATGATATTTCCCTTTGTGGGTTACTATTTACTTTCAGCCTCCTAGCAGAAACACATCACATCAATAGTTTCCTCACCATCCAAAAAAGTAGGCATTCTTTTCTTTAGAAGATGCTATTTTACACCCACCCAGCTAAACTACACAAATTACATGTATTATTATTTATTCACATAATTGATACACAGTCAAAACAAGATTTAAACAACAAATATTATTTAAACAACAATTTGACTGGTGATACATAACAATTCAGATTCTACCCAAGAATCTAAGAATAGTCTGTCAGGTAGCATCATAAAATATGGACTGTTCCAAGTAATGCTGTTTTTTGTAGGTCATATGGGGTTACTTCGTTGATGTTTAATTGCTATAAATAGTTGGATAGCTTTGAAATTGCGCCAAGTGCACTGATAACTATTGGGATAACTTTAGTGTGTTTAAGCCATAGCCTGCCAACTTCAATTGCCAGATCTCGATATTTAGTCATTTTTTCCTGTTCTTTGTTGTTATCACTGGGTACTGCAATATTGATAATCCAAACCTGTCAATGTTTGATAATTGTGATGTCGGGTCTATTGTATTCCAAATGCTGATCAGTTTGTATTCGAAAGTCTCAGAGAATTTTTGCTGTTTCGTTTTCCAATACTGTCTCTATTTTATGCTGCCACCAGTTCACAGAAGTAGGAAAGCCATATTTTTTGCATACATGCCAATGAATTATTTTGGCCACTTGATCATGGCTGTATTTATAGTCAGTTTAAGCTATCTTGCTGCAGGCACTGATTAGATCTTCTACAGTCTCATCTTTCTGATCGCATAATCTGCATTTGCTGTTATTATTGACGTTCAGAATTTTTGCTTTGATTGCATTAGTTTGTAATGTCTGTTCTTGAGCTGCTAGAATAAATCCTTCTGTTTCGTTTTTCATATATCCAAATTGTAGCCATTGCCATGTCTTGTTCATGTCAATTTTGTCCTCAGTATCTCTAAGAAATTGGCCATGAAAAAGGTTTATTTTTCCAGCGCACATATCGGTTATATTGCTGTTCCTTTTTGTAATCACATTTGTTTCCTGTTGCTTTCAGAAGACCCTCACGTGTAACTGCTTGAAGCATTTGCTCAGAGCTTAAAAGTTACATAAACAATTTAAGCTAATTTCTTCTTCTTCAACAGTCTGTCTCACTTCCAGCAGACCCTGTCCACCTGTTCTCCTTGGTAGGTACAACCAGTCAACTTCACTTCATGGATGTAATGCATGATTAGTAGTCATTAGTTTTTTAGTTTTGCGGTCCAGTTTGTCCCGGTCTTCTTTTGTCCAATCTATTATGCCAGCTGTGTGTCGGATCACACAGCTGGCATAATAGATGGCATAGCTCAAGAATTCATTGCTCTAATTGTGTTTAATCCATTTAGTTTTGTTTTCAGAATATTTCTAACTCTTTTGGTGTATTCTGCTGCTGCCTGTTGTTTAACTTTCCAGTAGAGAATGTCACTGGCTTCTATATATAGTGTTCGTCAGTTGAAATTGCTTTTATATATTTTTCTTGATCAAAATTAAAATTGCTAGTGTCATTAATTTTTCCTCATTTAATAGATAAAATTGCACATTTATCTAAACCAAATTCCATTTTGATGTCCTGACTGAAAAATGCGAACTGTGTTCAGTAAAGAGTCTATTTGCTGGGCCGATTTTCCATTTCCATATAACTTCAAGTCATCCATATATATACAGTAGATGGAAAACTTTAATATTACATTTAGGAATTTGATATCCAAGTTTTGTTTTGTTCAGAATCGTAGATAAAAGTATCAAAGAAATGTTCAATAGCAATGGTGATAAGGAATCACCTTGGAAAATTCCACGTTTAATGCTGATATCTCTGAATCGTTCATTATTCATTATTAAAGTTGTTTTCTATGATTTCATAGCAGCAGCCAGAAAGGAACATATGTTTTTGCTAATTCCAAATATTTATAGTGATTTTAAGATCCAGGAGTGTGGCATGGAATCCAATGCTTTCTTATAGTCTACCCATGCCATGTTTAAGTTAGTTTTTTGTCTTTTTGAATTTCTGAGAATCATTTTATTAATAAGGATATGGTCTTTTGTTCCTCTGGAGTTTTGAAAATTGCCTTTTTGTTCAATTGGATAAATCTGATTATCTGATAAGTAGTAGTATATGGAATTTGCTATAATTGCAGTGAACAGCTTAAGCATAGTTAGTAGGCATCACTAAAAACACACGTAATAACCACAGTAATGACTATTTAACCCTCTCATGCATGTGTCCACTGTGGTGAACGGCTACTATTGATTTACTTCACAGATCTATGAGACATGTTTTTTTAACCTCTGATGCTGGAAAGATGGCAGATGTTTCTTTCTATGTTATGTATGAAATCTAGATATGGGAAACATTTGGGTGAAATCGCAAATTTATGACCTCTTGCTAGAACATTTAATTCGTCTGTTGTTAGCGGATGGTTAGATAAATTTCATAGATTTCATACATAACATAGAGAGAACCATCTGCCATCTTTCCAGTCGTGAAGCCAACAGACTTCGTTTTGAGGTAGCAAAAGTAATCTACGATGCCAAACCTTCGGACTTAAATATCCCACCATCAGAATTGAAAGCTCTTACATCCTTAAAACGGAATAAAAATATAATCATTACCAGCGCTGACAAAGGGAATACCACCGTGGTTCTTGATAGCAATTCATATGACCGAAAAATGAATTTATTCATTTTTTCTGTCGTGAATCGTAAGTATTACGAGATCATAATACTTACGCCAAACTGGATTATGATCCTACAAAACGTCAACTCAGGAAATTAAACAAGTTGCTTGATGAAACCTCCTCTTTAGATGAAGAAACAATTAAAAAACTCAAGACATACCATGCTAGACCTCCCAGAATTTATGGCTTACCTAAGCTTCATAAAATTAATGTTCCTCTCAGACCCGTCGTAGATTCTATTAGGTTCAACGTACAAGTTATCAAGATTCTTATCTAACTTTCTCCGTCCTCGTATAGGCCACTCAGCCTCTTCAATAAAAAATTCCACAGAGTTTCATGCAAAAATAAAAGACATTCAACTGTTAAAAACTGATTTGTTGATTAGCTTCGACATTGTCTCCCTCTTCACGAACATTCCCCACAAAGAAACAGTAGAATTATTAATTCAAAAATTTCCTTCTGATATAGTTGAATTATTCAAATTTGTTATTACATCCGGTTACTTCACCTGGAAAGGTAAAATGTACAAGCAAGAAGAAGAAATAGCAATGGGGTCTCCTTTATCACCAAACTTAGCAAACCTGTTTCTAGAATACCTGGAAGAAAAAATGTTCACTTTTGAACCCAAACAAAAATTTGGCTACGATATGTCAACGACGTCATTGCAGTCTGGGATCATCCCGAACATGAATTACACCTGTTTCTAGATATTTTTTCTGGAGATTCTTTTTCTAGCGTAAAGTTGATGCGAGGGTGAAGGAGGTTTATTTTATCTAAAATAAACCTCCTTCACCCTCGCATCAACTTTACGCTAGAAAAAGAATCTCCACAGGGTATCTCCTTTCTGGATTTATGCATTCAAAGAAAAGAAGAAGATTCCATCGCCACATCTGTCTATCGCAAGCCTACATTTTCAGGTCGCTACATTCACAATTCTTCCGCTCATCATCCATCTCAGAAATTTGGCATCATTAAATCACTAGTTACCAGAGCACACGAATTCTGCTCCTCTGAAGAATCTCTAAACCAAGAACTAGAAATAATCAAAAAGACAGCTATACTTCTTCTTTGAGTGCCATCTCCTATCGGAGGTCAGCGACCACCTTGGCAAATTTTGAGCGATTCTCAGCTATTCTGAGCAGTCTCTCGGAGTTCATACCAGTCCACTGTCTGATATCTGCCAGCCAAGATTTTCTTTGTCTTCCTTGTCCTCTTCTTCCATTTATCTTCCCTTTTAGAATCAATTGAAGTATCTTATATTTTTCATTACGAAGTAGGTGACCAAGATATGCAGTTTTCCTTCTTTTTATGGTATCTAAAAGTTCACGTGATTTCCCCATTTGTTCCAGTACTTCCTGATTGGACATTTTTGCTGGCCATGGGATTTTTAACATTCATCTGTATAACCACATCTCAAAGGCTTCAAGTCTTTTTATTGATGTTGTCTTCAAGGTCCAAGTTCTGCACCGTACAGCAGTACAGATCATACATAGCATTTAACCATGCGTACTCTAAGCTCTAAGTTTAAACTGCAGTTACACAGTGTTGATTTCATCAAGAGAAAATTTTTTCTTGCCATTTCAATTCTAATTTTTATTTCCATTTCTGGATTGCAATTTTCATTTAACCAGCATCTGAGATATTTAAACTTTGCCACTCTTTCTATTTGTTTCCTATTTAAAGAAAGTGCTAAATTAAGAATTGGTTTCTTACTTATGACCATGAATTTAGTTTTGGTGATATTTATTTTTAATCCCATTTTTTCACTCTCTGCATTTATTATTTCCAAAAGATTTTGAAGATCCTGAATATTGTCAGCCAGAAGAGCTGTATCATCGGCATATCGGATGTTACTGATGATTTCACCATTTACACTAATCCCTTCCTTTCTTCCTTCCAAGACTTTTTGAAATATGGCTTCTGAGTAGATATTAAAAAGAAGAGGTGACAGCACACATCCTTGCCTTATTCCTCGTTTGATGTTAATGGAGTCTGTAATAATGTCATCAACTTGAACAGATGCCTTTTGGTTCCAATATAAGTTTTCAATGATCCTGATGTCTTTACCATCTAATCCAATTCTTTTTAATGGTACAATCATTTTAGCATGTTGGACTTTGTCAAATGCTTCTCGAAGTCGATGAAGCAAATGAATATTACCTTTGGTCAATACATTTTTGAAATAAGATCTGAGAACAGAAAAGGGCCTCTCTTGTTCCCAAGCCATTTCTAAAGCCGAATTGGGTATCACTGATGGTGTCTTCACATTTTCTGTATATTCTTTTTTGAATTATTTTCAGAAAATTTTGAGAATGTGACTCATTAGGCTGATCATTCTATAGTCATTACAAGTTTTCGCATTTACTTTTTTAGGTAGCATGATGAAGGTCGACTGTAACCAGTCTTGAGGGATTATGCCTGTATCATAGATCTTATTAAATAGCTTTACTAATATGTTAATGTTCATAAGTATTTTCTGGGTTCTGTCTGTTATCAGTAAAGAGTTCTTCTATATATTTCACCCATTCTTGTATTTTGTCATCCTTTTTGGATATAATTTCTCCCTTTTTGTTTCGAAGGAAACAGAATTGTTTTTTCTTATATATACCTGAGGTCTCTTTCATCTTTTTGTGTAGATTAAAATTGTCATGTTTTTCCTGTAGAATTTCTATTTCTTTACATTTTTCATTCATCCAGATTTCTTTTGCTTTTTTGATCTTGTGTTTAATAATTTTCTGAACCTCTGTATATTTTGTTGGATTATGGCTTTTATATGATCTGCGTTGATCCATGAGAGAAAGAATTTCATCAGTCATCCAGTCTTTCTTTTTTACTGCTCTATTAGGACATAAGGTATTGGTACATTTCTCTATGAAGACAGATTTCAATTTGTCCCACGATTCATCAACCCTCATGATGTCATCATTCTTGATAAGTGCTAACTCTTGATTCAGATCTTGACTCAGTTTGCTTCTTATCTCTGTGTTTTTTAATTTTCCCAAATCAAACCTTTTTTGTTGATGTTTCTTAAGCATAGCTTTCAGTCTAAGTTGTAACTCTGCCACCAGTAGGTTATGATCAGAAGCAATATCTGCACTAGGATAGGTTTTTGTACTCTTTATAGAACTTCGAAATCGTTGATTAATTAGTAAGTAATCAATTTGGTTTCTGACTATATTCCCATTATTATCCTGTGGTGATCGCCAAGTATCCAATCTTCGAGGTGGTAGCTTAAACCATGTGTTTGTGATTATTTTAATAATCACAAACACATGTTTTTTTTTAATATTTTAATAATCTTAAACCACGTATTTGTGACTATGTTAATATCATGCATTCAGAGATGCCTTTGATGTAAGGTATAGGAATCCTATGGACTTCTTCTTGTCTGGGTTGATGTGTGGCAAGGTGACTGATGATTTTTTGAGTTGTTTTAAGATTATATTTAAGATTGTTTTTCTAATGAAAAACACAAAAAAGCATGATATTATCCTGCGGTGATCGCCAAGTATACAGTCTTCGAGGTGGTAGCTTAAACCATGTGTTTGTGATTATTAGCTCCTCTTCCTGGCTGAATTGAAAAAGACGGTCACCTCTCTCATTTCTTGTGCCCAGTCCATGTTCGCCAACTACATCTCCACTTCTACCTTTCCCAACTTTAGCATTGAAATTACCCATGACTATGTTAATATCATGCTTTTTTGTGTTTTTCATTAGAAAAACAATCTTAAATATAATCTTAAAACAACTCAAAAAATCATCAGTCACCTTGCCACACATCAACCCAGACAAGAAGAAGTCCATAGGATTCCTATACCTTACATCAAAGGCATCTCTGAACGTCTTTCAAAAAATTATGAAGAAATACAATTTTGCCACTACTTACAAACCTATCAACCAAATCTATAACTTGTTACCTTCTCCTAAGGACAAACTCTTACCTCTGATGTTACCTGGCGTTTATGAGATCCCATGCTCCTGCAAATTGTCTTACTTTGGTCAGACAGGTAGGTCTGTTCAGAAACGCATCTCGAAACATTCGTCTTTTCAAACCACAGAAACCTGGTCTCTCTCCCAACACGGAGTTGAAAATCCAAACCATAGGATCCATTGGGAGAAGTCGAAACTTTTACACAGATCTTTATATAAATATGAACGTTTATATAAAGAAAGTGCTGAAGCCCTACTACACAGACCAAATTTAAACTGCAACGATGTTCTTACTATTCCTAAAGTATGGGAAATTGTCATACAAAATTGTGTAAAATAATCTTTATATATATATATTTTTTTTATATAATGAAACCTGTGGTGATGAATTCACCACAGGTTTCGTTATATAAAGTTGGTAGGCATGTTATTGGGCAATAGTTAGGGTCTGCACCCTTATCTTTCATTAAAAGAAAAGTGCTCCCAGATATCACCCAATCTTCCACTGAGCCTGACTGTAACAAATAATTAAATTGTTCTGCCATTCGATCGTGTAGACTGGTTAGATGCTTTAACTCAGCTAAACTTTTCTGTACAAGATGCTATTTTACACCCACCCAGCTAAACTACACAATTACAAGTTTGTGTATTATTATTACACCCTCCATGGAGTCGACTGACTCATCGTGGGAGGTTCATTCAACTGGCAACATAATTATCATATAGAATCTTAAAGTCCTTAACACTCCTTGCATTAACAACACATTCTGGTAATGCATTCCATTCACTGACAATTCTCCAAGCAAAAAATCTACTCTTCGCACCCTTCTTCACTACACTTTTACATAACTTCCAGGAATGACCTCTGGTTCTTCCCTTCTCACCTTCTACTCTTTTTATAATCCCCTCTGGATTAATCTAATAAAATCCTCTCACTAATTTAAATGTCTCTGTCATATCTCTTCCTCCTATCCAACAAACTCTGCAATCCACATCTCTTCAACCTCTCTCCATAGCCAACATTCCAAATTCCCGATATTGTCTTAGTCACTTGCCTCTGGACCCTCTCCAATGTCTCCATATCACATTGAAAACCAGGTGACCAGATCTGAGCACAAAAGTTCAGGTGTGGTCTGACCAGTGCCTTATACAGAGGCACAACCACTTCCTTATCCTTGCATGTTAAAGTACTTCTTATCATAGCAGCACTGTGATGTGCAACCTTTGCAACCCTAGCAATATGCCCTCTAAACTTCAGTCTACTATTAATCATCACTCCCAAATCTCTAATCTCATCCACCTCCTGCAGTACTGCACCATCGATATAGTACACAGCCTTATATTTCTGCACTCCAAAATGCAACACCTTGCATTTCTTGATATTAAAACTACAACCCCACTCTTTTGTCCAAATAAAAAGTCTATTCAAATATTCCTGAAGGTATTTAGCATCAGCAGTGCTACTTATAATTCTTTCCAACTTTGCTTCATTAGCAAATAACTGAAGATCCCCAGGCCAGTCCATATGATATATCATTTACAAACAAGTTAAACAGCAGGGGCCCAAGAACAGAACCCTGAGGCACGACACTGGTCACCCTTCTTTTTTGAGACACTGCTCCATCATTCACAACCTGCTGGTATATGGTATTGTTCAGAGAACCAATCTCATCCATCAAACCAATATACTGCTATTTATTTCCATCCTCTGCAGCTTGTATACCAACTTATCATGTGGTAATCTATTAAACGCTTTGCAGAGTATAAGAATATCACTGTATATAGTTCTCCTTTATCTAACACACTTGTCACCTTATCATAAAATGCAAGTAAATTACTGAAACAGGACCTACCCTTTACAAGTCCATGTTGACCTTCATAAAGAATGCCATGTCCATCAACCCAATTCTGTATTCTATCATCATCATCAATTCTTGTGTAGAGGCTTAAGTGTTGTGAGGACATTATGTTGGAGGTTTAATGGATTTTTTACAACACTCAGAAAGAATAAAATTAGAATTTAATACTCCTATATTTCGTCCTAGTCACTAGGACATCTCCGGGGATTACAAAAACAATTAATGTAACATGCACACAAAAACTTACAAGTATTGTAAGTTTTTGTGTGCATGTTACATTAATTGTTTTTGTAATCCCCAGAGATGTCCTAGTGACTAGGACGAAATATAGGAGTATTAAATTCTAATTTTATTCTTTCTGAGTGTTGTAAAAAATCCATTAAACCTCCAACATAACATCATCATCAAATTCCTGACAACATGTACCCTCAAGGGGTACAGGATATGATAGTACTACATGAAAAATTTACATCATTACTAACTTCCTATATTCCTTACCAATTTTTCCAACACCTTGACTACAATTGCAATTATACAGACTGGCCTATAGTTGGAGACTTGTCTTAGAACCAGTGTAAAGAGGGTACTATTTTACCTTCTTTCCACTCCTTAGGAACCTTAGCCACTCAAGACTTTCATTAAATGACCAGGTCAAGGGCATAACAACTGTGGTGCACATTCCTTAAGCATGGTGATATGTCATCCATTCCTACAGCCTTATTCACATCTAACCCAACCAACATCTGATACACCTCTGTTTCTTTCACTTCCCGTTCTCCTAATACTTGCCTCCCTTCTATATATTGTACTGGATCATTTATACCAGTATGATATATGCTAATAAAGTGCTCGTTCAATAATTTCACTATATTCTTGGCAGCGTTAGTCTGCTTCCATCACTATCCACCAATGGTAGTCTGCCATAATTATTCTTCCTCTTGCTTGCCATGTAACAGAAAAATTCCCTTGAGTTAACCTTGGCCTGACCAGCCAATCTCCTATCATACTGCACCTTTTCTTTCCTTATCATGTTCGTCACCTTTCTAGTCTGCACTTTATACTCTTCATGGATCTGATCACCACCAACTGCCTTATACTCTCCTCCATAACATTTTCCAGCACAGCTTGCTTGATTTCGCTGTTCATCCATTTTACTTCCACTCTGTTTACTCACTTAACCCTCGGTATGCAGTCATACATTGCTTTTGTCAGATACTGCCTTATGAGTTTCCATGCATTGTTAACTGGCTACAGAGCTTACTATAATCACCTGCTTTATACTTCCATGTATCCATTTTTGGCAGTTACCTTTTCTTGTTTCGTCACTTCCCAAACAAGTACCTCATGATCACTCTTTCCAACTGGCAGCAGTGTCAACACCTCATTAACAACTACATCTTGTGAAGTTATCATGTTGCTTCTATCATGTGTTGCTTAAGATACTTATCTCTCAGAAATTCCACAAACTCGCTCTCCTTGTTCCCATATACTGTCTCCTCCTTCCAGTCTATATTCCTGTAATTAAAGTCTCACATCAGGATCACTTTCTTTTTACATGCTCAACTAATTTGTCTAAACATTTCACAATCAGTATTCTCTGCATTCCCTGGCCTCTAACAGCATCCTGTCAGATATACTAACCTGTTCATTTCAACTTCACACCACACAGATTCAGAATCTGTGCATGTGCCACCAACTTCCACTCTTTGCAGACACAATTCTTCTGTAATCATTAACAGCACTTCCCCACCTCTTTTCACATCTCTATCCTTCTGGAAAATTATACATCCTTCTAATTCTATTCCCAACATCACATTCTCCTCAGACAACCAAGTTTCACTTATTCCAATTACTGTAGGGCATACCGTCTCAACCAATGCCACAAACTCGGCTCTTTTGTTTCGAATACTCCTTACATTTGTGTATAAACATAACAATTGCTGTGTGTGTTTGAGGCCATCCTACCAGCACCAACATTCTCTATTCTGGCTGCTATACTACACCTCTCTCTTCGGTTTGACCACTCCCATTTCCCTGATCCTGACTGTGATTTCCATTCTTATCTGTCTCATCCTCACCTTTATGCATTCTATCACCTTGTGCTGCTGCAATCACATCTTCAACCTCATATCCATTTTCCTCCTGCTGTACAATCTGTTGATTTGTGCTATCCTGTTTCACAGTAGACCTCTGATCATTTGCTGCATTAACTTCTTGAATCTGTGCCTTCTCAGAAAACAATAGCTTTTCTAAATGCCCAATACCAAACCCATTCAAATGTAATCCATCAGCTTTATACCATTTGAACTTCCCTTCAAATTCACTCCATATATTTACAAATTGAAATCCCTTTACCTCACACAACTCAGTCATCTTACTATTCATTATCTCTGCTCTCCTTAATTCACTGCTATCATATCTGGGCAACATGCCTACGACTTCCCAACAACACTATTCTTTTTTAACTTCTCCAACAGCTTCAAGTTTCTATCAACATTCATCTTCTCCCCCAACTAAGTCATTTGTGCCCACGACTGCCACTAATTTTGACGCCTGGTATTTCCTTTTCTGCAACACATCTGTTATTTGCTTTATTGTTCCACCAGGAAAGCATGTTTGTGCACTTTGTTAGTAATCATGCCTCTAATGATTGAGTCCCCATACACTGATATATGACTATCCTTTGATTCTTTCTTTATTACATTAACTTCCTCCTCCTCCTTATCATCAGCTGATCTCTCCTTTAGCTGTTTAATATCCTCTTCCAGATGTTTCACTTCGCTTTTCATTTTCATTAACTCCTGCCAAAGCTCTTCTACTTTGGTCCTGACGTTTGCTCCCATTTCTAATCACTCTAATCTATCCAGACACTTTTCACATTTTTCGGTGCATACATATAGCAGTTTTCGTAACGCATCCACTGCAAAAAATCCGAGGCAAAGCCAGACTTTTGTACAGACCTTCCGTGCCCCTGATGTATGTTTCTTTATGGACGTCATCTTTAGAAGCTGAAGTAGTGCAACAAATAAGTAGCAAAACACAGTGTAAACAACAAAAAAATTTCAACAACAACAACCACCACTGAAGGACACATGTATCCAAACGGAAAAAAATGCAGCACAATTTGCAACAAAAAGCCACACTGTACACTAATTAAAAACACTTTTTTTTTATCACAACTCAAAACATATAGCAGTACTGCTGATATGTTTGGTGGTGCACTCCCTAAAAGTCATGATGCTGTTCAAATGAAAGCAGTTTGGTACATGGGTGATCCCTCTCTTACAGACTCACTTCAGTCATCTCACAGATGCAATATTTCAGCACTGTGTCTATTTAGGTACTTCAGTGGTCTGTTCTGCTGAACTAGCAACCATCATTCCTCTGCATTCTGTTGGACCTGTTTGTCTGCCCTCTGGAACAGCTTTACTCATAAAATTTCTTACAGCTACAACCAGCAACTCTTCAAGAAAAATGTCAATGAACTTTTACTACAATCCTCACCTGCACCCTACACAAGGCACTGAAGTGCTTATAAGTCATTCTACCTCAGGGGTCGCCAAACTTCTTTGACCGTCGACCCCTTCAAGAGTTTCTTGACTTTTTATCCCCCCCTCTATTTTACTATTACGTAATTATAATAGGACAAGCAAAAAAGACGTTTATGTGAGTTTTTAGATTGTTTATTTTATAGTTATTACAGTGTTTATTGTATGTATAATATAGTATATATTATTATATTACTTTTACTACTACTATTACTATCACTGGTAATATCACTGGTATTACTAGTGATATTAATAAACTACTGGTATTACTACCAGCCCTGCTGAACTCTTCAACGTAGAGAAGTTTAGTTCGTGTATGGATAACGATTGGATTATAATATGTATGTTGATGAATTTTAGAACATTAACGGTATTTGTATGTTGATGTGCAAAAATGAGACTGGGATCAACATGTGTGCGATTCTTATTTACTTATACTTACACGTATTCAATCTCGCTCCCGCCGGGTGGAACCACAAACATCCGTTTATTGGTAAATACGTCATTCTAGCCCACTTGATTGGCCTCCATAACTATTTTCATGACCTCGCTCCATCTTACAGGCCCTATTCATGTCACTGTTCCCACAATTCACTCTTAATTGCGTTGTCATTCAGGATGGAGGTAATTCAAGTTAACCGAATTAAATATTACCTACACAATAATGTCTTATGTATTTCTATCGACTGAGCCCGAATCGACCCCTAACAATGTTATATCGACCCCTGGGGTCGATATCAACCACTGTTCTACCTCATGTATGGAATCAGTATTGGGGGGGGGAGAATATTAGGGAGGAAAACTACATTTGCCAGGTGGACAGTGGCTCAGATGGGAACAATTACTTCCCACAGTGGTGACCCTTTGTGGGAATAATCACTTGGGAGATTGGAAAATGTACAGGCTGTTGGCATTCTGTAATATGGCACTCTCCATACTTGTAATTGTTCTTGTTCTCAAGGTCATTTCATTCTCAGTCTTTGCTGAGTATGCATCTTTGAAGTGCCTTTGATAATGCTAGCTTGTTCTTGTGAAATGTTGGCATGTAAATATTTAATTTAATTAATAAATTATTTATTGTCATTCCAGTTCCAAGTAGTTCTTATTCCAGATGTTAATGTACTTGACTGGAGCTGTACTTCCTTATAATTAATATAGCTGCTTGTGTGATGTTTACAAGATCCGTGGATTCTTAACATATACATAAAGTTCTTCAATTTTATGTGTGTCTTTTACTTGTCTCATAATTTGTTTTCAAATATTGGAAGAGCATCAGTATATGCATACAGATGCTCTGTAATATTTTTATTTAAATAAATGAATGTAAATTTAAATATTCTGTTTTAAACTAGCACTTTCTGTTGCTAGTGTGAATTATATTGTAATAAGAGCACAAAATTAAGGGCTTTTTTTGTATATGTTTGTATAATTGTGAATTGTTTATATACATGTGCATGTAGTGAATATAGTAGAAGATTCACTTGTGTAAAATAAGTATTATAGTATAGTGTGTCAATGTATTTAAAATACATAAGTTGAAAAGACTTACTTAGTTCATCTTGTGGTAAGGCTTATATGTTGGCTATTCATAACCCATGGAAATGTCCCAAGCTGATTTCTAAGATTATTGTAATTACCTGCTTTATAATTGCACATAAATTTCTTCTCGATACTTCTGCTTGTCTACTCATCCCACAAGTCAACACCATATTGTCATTCTCTCCAGCTTCAGGGTAAGGATGACATTTCAATTACAATCAGGTCCTCTGATGTCAGGACCAAATCCAAAGATGCCAAAACTATTATTACTACATGGTGTAATAATGCACCATGTAAAATCTTCTGGTTTATGCTGCTGTAGTTAAAATCTCCCATAATGATCACTCATTTTGCACTTGCCAAACTCAGTTGCCTAAACATTCTTGCTCTTGAGGAGCAAGAATGTTTAGGAATACAGAGCTTGAGACTGTATTCCCTGGCCTGTAGCAGCATCACACTAAATATCCTGTCTTACCTATCCCCATCTCACACCAATATACTCACATAACTATTAGTACCACTTCCCTTTAAAACATCCATTCTGAGAAGACAAAATAATCATAAGCAATGCTTCACTACCTCCTTTACCCTTCATATCCTGCCGAAATATTATTCCTGCCACTATATCATCTTCATTCAACCATGTTTTACTGATCTCAATAGTCTTTGGACCAGGGTGAGGCAATCAATGCCATTAATTCATCTCCTGTATTCCAGATACTCTGGCATTTGTATAAAGAAACATCAATGAATTGTCAGTATTTCTGTACTTATTATTATTCCCTCCAGACTCCATTTGACTCTTCATAACACCATGCATTCCCCCCCCCCCCATCTCTCAAGGGATCTGTCTCTACAAGAGGCCATCCCTGTAGTTTCCCTGCACTAATACTCTCACTTGGCCTGAGAACAACACTTTCTCCTGATGCCTATGTTCTTCTTAATTCAAATGCCATCCTTCTCTCACATACAGCTCTCTTTTATTCTCAAATGCACACCAAGCATACATATAATGCTAGCCTTTTTTTCAACACATTATTGCTATCATGCCGTTCATTATTGAGTGGCTGAAGTTGCTTAATCAAAAATGAGCTAAAGCATTACTCATCTCTTGTCAAATGTGTGCACATTAAGCCAAGTTATTTCATAACTTGGCTTTCTGTTCACTCATTGGCTAAGTTATTTCAATAGAAAACATTGCAGGGATTCTCAAAAAATCACGACTACGTTAATTAAACTGCATCACCAATTGCATGCTTAAATCACAGGCATAGTAAACAATATAAACAAAGCAGTGTATTTATTTGAAAATACAAGCACCAGTAAAAATCATATATGAATATATTTGTTTGCAATCTCACTCACTCATATGAGTTAATTTACATGTTGTTATTATTATTCAGGACCTCCCTAGAGTCACAAGACTCATCATGAGAGGCCCATCTTACACAACACAGTCTCTCATACCACTGCTTAAACTCATTCACCATTCATGTTGTCACCACTGCAGTCTGTCACGTTTTGAATTTTACAAAGGCATTTGACAGCAATACCACATAATAAGCTGATATTGAAGCTATATCATATGGTTTAGATATCAGGTTATTGAATTGCATTGGCTGCCTGATAGATACCAGAGAGTTGTGTATGAGGGAATGGTATCAAGAAGAATCAAGAGGTCACCAGTGGGGTTGCATGAAGCTTAGTACTGAGACCTGTACTGTTTAACCTTTATGTCAATAACATTGTCAGTAGATTGAAGGTGGGACGAGAAGAGATGTTCAGTTGTGTGCAGATGATGTGAAACTGGGAAGGGTTATTAGTAATAGTGCTGATGTGGCAGCCTTTAAGGAGGATTTGAGTAAGCTGTACAGATGGGCATATGAATCGGGATGTCAGTTTAATACACCTACATGTAAGGTCTCAAAATTTGGGACCCACTAATGGGAGACTGCATACTCTGTTGGTGGAACTATACTAGAGGAAGTGTAGGAGGCTATGTCTGGAATGATAATAATAGTCATAATAATTCATAAAACATAAACTCCTTGATACTTGTGTTGTATGTCTTTTCATGTTTTCTGAATTTATGGTATTGTCAGGGCAAACATGTTAAATTTGTTGTATTTGAAGAAGTCATTTTCTTGCTTTTGTCTGTATTTTATCCATGATTAAGCATTAAGTATATTTCATGTGCAACAAAAGTTTGCACATGAAATATACTTTCACAACTGATCTAACTGTATATAGAGAGCACTTAGCTTCATGATAATTTGTTATTCATACTATCTCAGGCATGTATAATGTCTTGCATCATGGTCATTGTCCACACCAGTTGAAGAGACCTGTTCTGAGTTGTCGTTAGTGAGAACCAGACTCTTAGAGATACTAAGAACTATCTTAATGGCAGAATCATGTTTCTCATATACAATAGTAAAATAACATATCACCATATTATCATATTATTACAATGTTAATTAGAAACATCTGTAGCAAGTTCTTATTCTTGATTGTAAAGTATATTTGATAAATAATATTATTGTTTACTTTTCCAAATAAACAAAACAAACTTTAATAAATTTAGTTTAATCCTTTATCCAAGTGTAAGCAAGCAAAGTTTGCCCCCTGAAGTATCTTCAGGACTGAGGCAACTCGTGGTAAAGGTGGTCTAAACTCTCATCACTTGTCTTAGTATCTCCCTAATGCAAAGCACATCTCCTTGCAGACATGTATAATGCTATGCATTAAGGGGAGGGCCACTACCCAGACTAGTTTTGCCCTTTATTGAATGTTCAAGTACAGGTCAAACTCCAAAAACTCAGCATTATTCCCCTCAATAACAGGCTCACCCCCCGCCACTGAGAAGAACTCTCAGAACCGGTTAGCTCTACACCATGGCAGGCTCACCCCCCCCCCCACCACCACCGTGTAGAGCCTGCCTCAGTTAACCTCATGGGCTACAGCATTGCCATTCATTACCCCCACCCAGGACCTGGGTGACAGCAACAGCTGAGCCTCAGTTAAAACTTCATGGGCTACAACATTGGCATTCATCACCCATGCTTCCAACCCATTTTCGACCTTTTTGAGGTCTCGTCAGTGGGAGCCAGACCCAGAGGTGGTGATACTAAGGTGGAAGTAATGGAAAAGTCATATTTATCTATACGAGTTGCCTAAAGGTGTCTCACCTTATTATTAAATTACTCTGGATAAGAGAAAGATGTTGGAAGTTTTTTCCCACTTGGTTAGACTATAATAATGCGCCGGAAGTATCTTCAGGACTGAGGCAATTCATGGTAAAGGTGGACTAAGGTCTCATCACTGGTCTTAGTATCTCCACCTCTCTCTTAGTATCACCACCTCTGGGTCTGGCTGCCACTGATGAGACCTCAATAAAGGTCAAAACCGGTCTGGGTAATGGCCCCTCCCTTAATGCATAGCATTATACATGTCTGCAAAGAGATGTGTTTTGCATTATGGGAGATACTAAGACAAGTGATGAGAGCTTAGTCCACCTTTACCATGAGTTGCCTCAGTCCTGAAGATACTTCAGGTGCAAACTTTGTTTGCTTACACTAGGATAAAGGATTAAACTAAATTTATTAATTTCCAAAACAAACTTTGATTTTATTTTAGGTGTTAGATGAATTTCATCATCCAGTGTAAAACCACCAACATGTTTATTGGATGTGGCATGAAAAAAAATTGACATTCAATCTGTATAACATGGTATCTGGATCATCTCTCTTATCCCACTTGTTATACTAATGAAGTGTGGTTCGATTATGACATACTTTACAACCTATCTAAAAAATTAGCCAAAAGAGAGAAAGAGTGCTACAAAGAGTGCTTGGAAAGGGTCACTACCCAGACCAGTTTCGATCTTTATTGGTTGGGTAGTGATCCTTCCCATAATGCATAGTATTATACATGTCCATGATGATATATGCTTTACATTATGGTAAAGGCAAGTGATGTGAAGCCATTAGCCTCTATATACAATTTTCCCAGTCGTGAAGTTACTTCACGTACAAACTTTGTTTGCTTACACTTGGATAAAGGATTAAACTAAGAATATAATTTATTGGCATCTTTAATTTACAAGGATCAGATAAATAAGTTAGGCATGAAATAGAGATGAAGAGATTAAGCATGCAATACAGAGAAGAAGAAAAAATATGGAAGTAACATGAGAGGAACAGTGGTAATAACCTGCCACAATGCACATTCACCCTTGCCTGTGAAAGAACTCCGCAGCGTAACTGCATCAATGGTATACAACTTGATGGAGGCCAAAAACAAAAAATTCAGTGCTGTTTATTTTTAACTTTCCAACAGAAAATAGAAATTTTAGGCCAAAATGGAGAAAACGATTGGATCATAGACTACAAACAAGCTAAATTAGTGCAAAAATCAAGTAGCCAGCATGGAAACCAGTATGCAGGCACCACATAAGAAATGTGCAAGATCTCCACTATCAAATATATGCCTCAGAACCTTGCATATCCACTTCATCAACATCCATGTCCTAAACTCCAACCCTGATAGTCCACTACCATCTTCAGTCTACCAAACCCCACCTACTCTTTCTGACAGAAACTCAAATCATACTTCCTCCACCACTATTCATCTCAACCTTTCAGATGTATGCACAGACCCCTTTTGACCCAAGGGTGGTCTGTGCATACATCTGCTCTGACATACCTTGCCAGAGAGTGCCCAACTTAGAATCTCCCAACTTTTGACCTTCTTTGGTTGAAAATATCCCTTCCCCACTCAATCAAGTTCATTTGCTGTCCTTATCGCTTCCTCAGTGCAACGAACTACTCTGAGCTCTTTCCTCTCCTTAAAAATTGATTTTCTCCAGTCCTACTTTCCCAACAGAGAAATTATCCTCCTAGGAGATTTTAATGTCCACATCACCAACTGGCTTTCCTTCTCCAGTTGTACGGTTTTTGCAGGCAGAGATGCTGAAACATTTGCCATCACTAATTACCTTACACAACTTATTCAGATGCCAACCAGAATACCAGATAACCCGAACCACTCCCCAAATATCCCATATCTCTAACTCATCAATGACCCTTCCAAATACACAGTGAAAGTAGTGGGCCCACTAGGTAATTCTGACCGCAATCTAGTGCTCTTCTCCTCCCCTATGCAACAACTTACTCAGCTACTCACATACAGGAGTAGTTTGGCATTACAACAATGCCAAGTGGGACAGCCTCCGTAACTTCTATCCCTCATTCCCTTGATTGGACTATTGCTTCCAGGCTTCTAACCCAAACATATGCACCGAACTTATAACCAAAGTAATCCTCACCGGCATGGAAACATACACTTCCCACAGTACTCTGACCTGGCTTTCCAAAAGATGTGCCAAGGCTGTTCAAATGAAATACCAAACATACCATAACTGGCTCAAATCAAAAACTCCATTCACCTTTAGATCTTATACTCAAGCCCGAAAAATGCAAAAAAAACAATCAAAGCAGTCTGAAATAGCAAAAAGTAGGAAACTAACAGTTTGTCCAAATGGCAGCCAAGCCTTTTAGTCTCTCGCCAAAGCAATTGGCCAAAACCTCTACCCAGCACTATTCCCACCCCTGTTATATCCAGATGGCTTCATTGCATCATCAACCACAGAAAAAAGCCATTCTCCTGTCTTCACACTTGCTTCCAATGCTTGCATAATTGACAATGGTAAATGTCCCCCAACCATTCCAGAAGCCCAACATACAATTCCGCCTATATCCTTTTGCCAGAAAGAGATCAGAAAACTACTGTCCAAATTAGACACAAAATAAAGTCTCCTGGCCTTGATGGCATTCCTCCAGTTGTCCTGAAAGTTTGTGCACAAGAACTGACTCCTATGTCACCTGTATATACTCTCTTATTCCACTGGTCTATCCCACAGCCTGGAAATTGGTCTATATTCAACCCATTCCCAAGAAGGATGATAAGTCACTGCCATCCAACTACCATCCTATCTTGCTCACCTTAGTCCTAAAGTAATGGAAAAAGTCATCAATTCACAACTCTTACACTACCTTGAAGACATCCACCTAATAAACGACTGCCAGTATGGATTCCATCACTGCCGATCAGTAGGAGACCTAACTTAAATAATCAACAGGATACAAATGCCATGGAAAAGTTTGGCGAATTTCAAGTGGTTGCACTTGATATCTCCAAAGCCTTTGACTGGGTCTAGCACAAAGGCTTACTCAGAAAACTACCATCATATGGTCTGTCCCAGGACTTCTGTAGTTGGATTGCCAGCTTTCTGTCTGGGTGCACACTATGTGTGGTGGTGGCTGATTCCTTATCTTCCCACCATTCAACTAATTCTGGGATTCCACAAGGTTCTGTTTTCTCACTAACCCTCTTCCTGCTATATATCAATGACCTACTTCAGTTAACCTCCAACACAGTACACAGTTTTGCAGATGATGGCACATTGTACTCCTCCCTTTCATTTGGTAAACCTCACTCTACACAACTCACCTCAGCCTACAGAACATCAACCACCACCTCCCTCAATTCTGATTTCCGAGCCATTGTGCAGTCATGTTCAGATAACCTTGTCAACTTGAATGCTAATAAAACCCAGTTCTGTCTTATCTCGCATAAAAAAGAACCATTTTCTCCCAGTATTATTTTTGACAACACCTATATTGCCAGACAATTTGAGATTTCTCTTCTTGGTATTACCCTGACATCAAGCCTCTCCTGGCATAAACACATCACAACCATTGCATCCTCAGCTTCTAAAAAACTAGGATTTCTCTTTTGCTAAGACATTACTTCATCCCTGAACAGCTGTTAACTTAATACAAATCGCAAATTCGCCCAGCTGTTGAATACTGCTCTCGCATATGGTAGAGCCCCTAAAAACTCCCTCAAAATGCTTGACTCAATACAGAGGAGAGTAATTGGACTTAATGACCCATCTCTTACCAACTCGCTACCCCCACTTTTGCACAGATATTTGGTTTTCACACTATGTGTGTATTCTACAAATATTTCTATGGGAAATGTTCATCTGAAATAGCATCAATAATTCCCCCACGTAGTACTAAGCTCTTTGGAACACATGCAGCTGCTGCTCAACATCTCTTTACAGTGCACCTTGAAACCCCCCAGAACAGGGTTCTTTTCCCCTCCTTCATCCCTGCAATTGCTACATTGTGTGCAACAGTCTTCCCCCTGTTGTGTTTCTCAAGGAATACAATATACTGTCTTTTAAATCAAATATAAATGTTCTTCCTTTCCCAACCCACTACCCATACATGGTACTAATGTACTATAGGTTGATCAATCAACCTCTCTAAACATAAAAATAAATAAATAAAAAAGGCCACTTGCAGAATTCTTTCAATAAGAAAAAAGAACGATTATGGTAGAATGACATTGATTGGAGAAATTGATATAGACAGCTGCTCAAGCCCAAAACATCCCTGATATAGTTGAGATATTTAATAAGAAGTTTATAAAGGTCTTTCATACTTGTGAATGTGACATCATTTAGAGTGTGAGAACAGTGGATGATGAGAAGGAGACACCAAGTGTGAGTGGGCAAGAGGTATGTAGGAAATTGAGCAAACTTGATATTAATAAGGCTGTGGAAGTTGATATATCATGTATTTTGAAGGAATTTACCTGGGAGTTGACATCTGCCTTGGCATATTTGTATCAAGTTGCAAAGGAGTGGAAAGAAAGGAAGATTGTATCACTTCATAAAGGAGGTGATAGAACTGAAGTATCAAATTATAGGCCAATCTGTGTGTTAGATATTGTTATTGGAGAGGCTAGTGAGAATCAGGATTCAGAATTTAGTTAACAGTGGTGGTTATTATCTTTGATGGACAGCATGGATTGTTTAAAAGGAGGTCATGTTTCAGTAATCTACTTATTACGATAAGTTGATAGTTGCATTGGATGAGGGAGATGAATACACAGTGGTATACTTACCACATTATAAGTTGATAGTGAAACTAGAGTAGATGGGTTTGGATATCAGACTAGTGCTTTGGATTGGAGATTGGCAAGCTGATAACAAGTTGTATATGGGGATGCAATATTCTGGAAAAGAAAAGTCACTAGTGGTATGTCTTGGGTGTCTGTTTTAGGACCATTGCTGTTTAACCTCAATGTTAAAATGATATTGAGTAAAATACGAATGGGGATATTCGGTTGCTTGCAGATGATGAAAAGTTGGGAAAAACTGTGAGCAGTAGAGCAAATGTTGTGGCCTTACAGGAAGACTTACATAGACTGAGTGAATAGGAATGGGAGTGCCAGTTCAATGTTGCAAAATGTAAAGTTTTAAAATTTGGAAAACAAAGATGAGATGTGGAATTTTCTCTTGGTGGGGATTTGTTGTTGGAAATGGGGAAAATAAAGAGATTTTGGGGTGATAGTGGATAAGGATTTAAAATTAACTTGACACATTACTAAAATTCTGAAGACAACACAACGAATTCTGATAATGATGTGAAGGATACTGACTTCAAGTGAGAAGATTCTGGTTAGATTGTATAATGTCTTGAATAGGCCACATATATGGACTACTGTGCAGAGATTTGGTCACCTGGATTTCAGAAGAATGAAGAGATATTGGAAAGGGTCCAGAGGCAATCAACTAAGATAGTTTCTGGTCTCTGGTATGTTGAGTATGAAAAACGGCTGAGGAGATGTAATTTGCATATTCTGGTGGATGGGAGAAAGAGAGGTGACATATTAGAGACATACAAGTTAATCCCATATCAACTACTAAGTAGTTGTTATGGGATTAACATTTAATTGGTTTTTTCATAAAATGGTTAGAGATGGGGAAAGAACAAGAAGTTATCCCCTGGAAGCTGTAAGAAGGGTATGAGCAAGGGAGTGAGAAGTAGGCTTATTGCATGGAGAGTTATGAATGCTCACAATGGATTGCCTGAATGTGTGGTGTCTGTACAGAATTTTAAAATATTTAATTAAAGCATGGCCCGATCAGCTGTGTGTATGACAAAGGGATATACCACAATGAATCTTTGACTCCATAGAGTCTCAGGATAATAATAATATACTTAACCATATCTATAAAATCAGGAAGAAATATGAAATTTCCTATTTAAAAAAGGGAGTTAGACAGTGAGTGCCACTTCACCAGCCCTAGAAGAATTTTTAAAAACCTGGATTCGAAAAATAGAGGAATTATGTTAAATGGAAAAAAAAATTAAATCACCTATGATTCGCTGATGAAATTATTATTTTAGAAAACTGTAAGAGAACTTCAACAAATGATCAATAGATTGAATGCAGAAATGTAAAACAAAGGATTAAATATGAACAAAGACAAAACAAAAATAATTTATAATAAACACATAAAAAACATAAAAAGCCAGTACAAATAGAACACCAGAAAATCAAGATATCTCTCCTCCTCCAGCTACCGCCTTACCTCCAGATCTTCCACTTGGCTTGTAGAAATACCAGATGATGGTCTCCAAGACTGATGGAGAAAACTCTGGAATAAACTACAAACAAGTACCTGATTACAGATCTAACTGTCAAACCTCCAGGATTGAATCTACCTTGACACCTCTGAAAACAGCTAAACAGATTTAGTTCTGGACAAGGCTACTGTAGGGAATTTTGCAGTCGCACTTTTGTGTGTGTGTGTGTGTGTGTGGTGCTGTGCAAACTATTCATCATATTATTATTTTATAGGCACCTCCTAATTCTTGTGAGAAGAGAGCTGTATGACAACCAAGAAACTTCAGTAAAAACAGTCTTTGGAGAAATCTCAGATAGTGTTCGAGTAGAAAAAGGAGTGCAGCAGGGTTGTATACTGTCAATTTAAATGAATTTAGAGGGAGATAAAATAGAAATTGTTGAAAGTTATGATTTACTGGAGTCCAGAATCAGAAATGATGGTAAATGTGAAGATGAAATTAAAAGAAGGATAGTCATGTGGGAAAAGAGCAATGTTAAACCTGACAAAAATTATGAAAGACAGAGGTGTGAGTAAGGCCATGAAAGTTAGAATTGTCAAAGCAATGGTATTTACAGGTAGTGATGTATGAATGTGAAAGCTGGATTATTTAAGAAGAAAGTGAATTGATTCATTTGAATTGTGAGTATCTATCTATCCCAATGGCTTTAACAGGCCTTTAAGGCCCACAACCTTCCAAACATGCTTGGATTTCGTAACCGAAATACGAGGATAGAATGGTTACTTCTATGCCTCAAGGTATTCTTGGCTGTATCCGTGTGTGTTCACGGGGCCGGTTTGCCTGCTTGCGGGATGAAAAACACCAGATAAACTGGCGGGAAAAACCCTACTGCCCGCGCCCAAGACCGGCTAACTTGGCTATGGCTGAGGAAGATCCTTCAGCTCCTCACGTCTCCGACGGGAATCGAACCTAGGACACTCCTTCCCCAGACATATGGTTGCGAAGCGCAAAGCCACTAGGCTAACCGCGCGGACTTTAATTGTGAGTATGGAGGAGACTATTAAGAATTTCATGGACTGCAAGAATGACCAATAAAAAGGTTCTAGAGAATATAAAGACAGAATGCTCTATGGAGGCAATGATCGTGGAACAGAAGTTGATGTACTTTGGACATATTATGCGAGCTGATGAATCAGTGGAAAAGGCAGTTATGTTGAGGAAGTGAAAAGAAGAGGAAGACCACAAAAGAGTTGGATGGACAACATGAAACTAACTTGAACTTACAATTACTGAAAGAAAGGACAAAAGGCCGAGTGTGATGGAGAGCCTTTGTTCATAAGATCACCAGGAGTCGAAAAATGACTGAATGGCACATAACAACAACAGGCACCTCTGTGGTGTCTGAGGTCTCACTGCAGGAGACCCAAACTATCTACATAATCTACTCCTTGAATCCATCAACAGACTAAGCACTTACAACTGACTCTGGCAACTCAATTCACTCATTCACAGCTTTGCAAGCAAAAAATCTAGTCTTCAGACTCCTACTAACCACACCTTTATTCAACTTCCAGAAATGACTTCTTGTTCTGGTCCCTCAAGCCAAGTGCTGCAACATTTCCCCTGCCTTTAAGCAACTTAAATGTTTCTATCATATTCAGTGAGGGGGATACCCTCTTTTTCTCCTATCAACCAACTTCTGTAATTGACATACCCTCAATCTGTCCTCATAGGGAACATTTCACAGACCACTCATCTTGGTCATCTCCTCAGAATCTCCACCACCACCTCCTCTTCCCCCAAGAAACCCAGGAGACCAGACCTGAGCACAGTTATCCAAATATGGACATATCAAGGCTTTATAAAGTGAAATAACAACTTCCTTATCTCTACTTATTAGTGTGTTCTTCAATAGCCAAGTAATCTTATGAGCTACATTAGCAACATGTCTTCTAAACTTTAACTCTCTTTAACTCCACCACCCCTAAATCTCTAGCTTCATCTATTTTCTGGAGTATACTGTTCCATCAATGTGGTACACAGCTTGTAATCTGTTTATCCCAAAATGACATTACTCCACATTAAATTGACACCCATTATGTTTTGCCCATACTGACAGCCTATTTAAATTGTTCTGGAAGCTCCCTATATTGCCTAGATTAACTACTATTCTAATTTGGCATCATCAGCAAACAACTGAATATTTCCTTTCACATTATTCCCTATATCATTTAAGTACAAATTAAACAGTAGTGGTCCTAGAACTGAACCTTGCAGCACACCATTAGTCACCTGTTTTTGCTTGATTATACCCTTCCAAATGCCATTTTCATATATTTGTCCATCAACTGCCTTCTTATCCACATAACCAGTGTCATATTCATCCCCAGTTGTTCTAATTTGCATATTATATTACTGGAGGCATCAGGAACTTGCATTTACTCCTAATTAGTGCCATCCATTGATTAACAGAACTATTAGTCTGTATATAGTTTTGCTCATTTTCATTAATTTCTATAATTTTACTTATACGCTAAATAAACTTATAATTACATAGAAGTAAACATAGTAACTTCTGTTTACCTAGGACAAAAATCATAGTAGAGGGAAGCTGTGAAGAAGAAATTATATAGAATTCAACTGGCTGGATAACCTTTGGGAAACACCATGAAGAACTCATAGGAAACATCCCAATCTGCCTTAAAAGAAAAATATTCAAGTTGTATACTTCCAGTCATGTTTCACTTCCGTATGATATGACTAAACATGACTTAAAAATTGAACAAGTTGAGGATTACCCAGAAGGAAAATGGGAAAACGATTACTCAGTATTACCATTCTAGATAGGTAGCACAACACATAGATCAGAGTTCAGACTAGGGTGAAAGACATTATAGCAGCCATTAAAAGATCCAAATGACAACGAGCAGGTCATGCTGCAGGAAGTAACACTCAAAGATGTGTAAAGTCCATATCAAAATGGTATCCTAGAGATGGTACAAGAACTGCAGGAAGACCAGAAAGATGCTAGGAGGATGAGGTTAAACACATGGCTGAAAACTCAGTGATACAGAAAAGCTCAAGATAAAACTGAATGGAGGACTTGGTGGGAGGGGAATTCATCCAGCAGTGAACAAAAAATGGCTGATGAAGAAGAAGAGGAGATAAGATTCCTGGAAGTGGTTTCAATGAGCTGAAACTTTCTTACTCACCTTCACTAAATGATGGAAGATATTTCTTTTTTGTTGAAATTAGCTGACAGTGTTTTGTTGTTTTTCTTTCTTTTTATTCTTCACTGTGATTTGCAATATAAGAATGGTAACAAACTTGTAGTGTGCAGTTATTCCAAGCTTTAAAATCTTCCATAACCATTGAAAGATCTTGAGGTGCATTTGTGTATAACCTTATTAACTCAGTACTGTCAAACACAGCCCTGTTTTATTCTTACAGGAAAGCTCTTGCTTCTATTCTGCTTTACCTTTGATAATACAAAACACGTCATGTTATCAGGCTTGCATCTTCCCAAAAACTAGATGAAGACCCAACAACTGAATACACTGTTGTTCAACTGTACAACCACTGCTGCACATTTGAAGTGGTGCACCAAAAACGAAACCTACAAGTGCTTGATGTGGACAATCCAGTTCTATTTCTTCCTTATGTCTCTTGTATAGATATGTTTGTGGTCATCATTCTTGTGAACACCAACTGGAAACAGTTTTCCTTATCCTTCCACTTTGTTCTATGGCTGTAAGAATCCGTATCGTGTCCAGCATCAAACTCATGTACAAACTTCTCATCATCATCTTTCACCATCTGCCTGTATTCTTTAGAAGAGCCTTCCTCATGCTACCTTCTCTAAAGACCAACTTCCAGATGTTCACTAAAGTACAAGGTATTGTGTTTTACTTCTTGTCCATGCATGTCTCTCAGGTGTATCTTTTAGTGGTTAACCAAAAAAAAAAAATATATATATATATACAGGGTGTTCGGGATAAATTTGACAGTTTCGTAAGGAAAAAGAAAATCTTCTTTGTATCTATTAAATTTAATGAATTGACAAAAAACATTACAGGCAGAGTTAATTACAATACTATCAACAAGATTTACTCAAAATAACCACCATTAGCATCGATCACAGCTTCAATTCTGCTTCGGAACCTCGAACAAGCTGATGCTACAGTCTCCCTGGGAAGGGCCGCAAAAACTGTTTTAATTTTATCCATTAACTGGGCTTTTGTATTACTGGAAGTGCGATTGGTGTCTTTTTCAACTGCGCCCCATACAAAATAATCCATGGGGTTAAGGTCTGGGGAGTTTGGAGGCCAAACATTTGGACTGGTGAAGTCGTAGAAATTTTCAGACAACCATTTTTGACTTTTCCCAGAGGTGTGGCAAGGGGCCGAATCCTGCTGCCATACATACGGCCTACCATTGGCTACCCTTGTTATCCAGGGCTTGACTACAGTTAGCAACTCCACGAACAAAGCCCGAATTCCAATGCCAGGGTTCTTCAACACCTGTTCCTGCAGATTTGCGAGGAATTCTGCTGTACGAACGCAATCAGATCGTCTGCTAGGGATCTTTCTTCTTGCTACATCCTCGTAGTCACCATTGCAAGTCTCTAGTTCATGCCTGATTGTTTTTACTGTATTCAGGGAGCATTGGGCAGCAGTCGTAATATCCTTATTTTGATGGCGGGCACGAATCATCATGATACAAGTTATTCTCTTCCATGATTCAGGTGGGTTCCAGCTATCCATCCTTTCTGACATCTTGTATATGAATGAAGAAGGGTCCAAACTTTTAAATGAAGAGAAATGTGTGTTAATACATGTAACTTACGGAAAAATATAATTAATTATAAATATGTCAAATTTATCCCGAACACCCTGTATATATATATATATATATATATTAAGAGAAAGCTCTTGAAAAATCCAAACACCAAGCTCTGAAATGATTTCACATATAGATTATTACAAATTTAATAAATAATATACAATATTCATAATTTGATATATAACTTTTATTTGTTCATTGTGATCTACAAAGATTGGCATTTAACTGTGAAGCATTTTAATTTCAGATATCAGGCTGGTTGGTTAGTTGTCAGAAGGCAAGAAATTGAGGGATTTCCAAATCCAGAAGTAAGACAAAATAATAGGAATGAAAATGAAGTAAATCAGAATTTTCCATCTGCTGAAAGACAGCAGAACGAGCAGCATCCTCCCCAAGTATGTTGGAAAATATAATGCTCTATTCATAACTTTTTGTAAGTTTATGAAAAAAAATAAAGTATACCTAAACCTCTTTTTTTATGTGAATTCAGAGTTACTCAAATTGGAATATCAAAAATAATTTTTTTTACGTGATTTTTATTCACTTTTATCCGACCAAGTCTAAGTTAGGAAAAAATCCGTAATTCATGAGAATTTTGTAGAATTGCATTCTCGTTTCAATTAAGAAAATTCTAAATTCTTACGAATTTCATTTATTGGGAATTCCCCGAATTACATAACTGACTGCACATAAAAAAAGCAGTTCTTAGCAGTTTGAATTTGGTGTTTGAGTAGACAACACAGTTACTGCATTTTTTGCATTTGCATTTTTTTAAGTGAAATCAAAATAAAAATCGCATTATAAAATTAATAATTTTGTCAAGAAATAATAAATGGCAAGCTATATATAATTTTCAAATTTTCATTTCATTAACCGAAGATTTTAATCTAGCCCTCACATGATGTTGCCGATAACCAAAAAAAAAAGGAAAGCTGTTTCCTTGGATATAAAAATTCAAATTTTAGATAGTCTTCAAACTGGGATAGGTGTGATGGCTGTGGGTAAGCATTTTGGAGTCCGTGAATCAACTATCAGATCTATAAAGAAAAATGAAGAGGCTATTAGAAAAGCAGTATGTTCTGGTACAAAATCGAGTGCGAATCTTGTGCATCATCATACACAGGAGATATTGTTCTAGAAAAGGCCGAAAAAGTTTTAGTGATGTGGATAGAAGATAATGTACAAAAAAGAATGCCAGTTGACGGAAATTCCATCAAGCAATCAGCATTGAGATTTTATGAACAAATTAGAAAACTGCAGCCAGACACTTCATCTCAATCGAGGAAAAAATATGAATTTCTTGCAAGCAATGGTTGGCTGAATTTATTAAAAGACATGCTCGTCATAATATAAAAATTAAAGGTGAAACAGCTGCTAAAGCATTTCCACAAAAACTTGCTAAAATAATGGAGGTTACACTCGTGAACAAGTTTGGAATATGGATGAAACCGGCCTTTTCTGGAAAAAAATGCCAAACAGAACTTACGTATCAAAAATGCAAAAAACTGTTGGTGGGTTCAAAGCATCAAAGGATCACATAACACTCCTATTTTGTTCGAACACTTGAGGAGATCGGATGTTAAAACCACTGCTCATAAATCGATCATTAAGACCACGGCCAATGAAAGGCATAGATTTTCAAAAATTGCTAGTTCTTTGAATGGCCAACAAAAAAAGCTTGGGTGACCATTGATATTTTCACTGAGTGGTTCCACAAACATTTTGTGCCAGAAGTTAGATGCTATTTGAATGACAAGGGTCTCTCACAAAAACGAAAGCTTTTGTGTTTATTGTCAGAAACTGATAGCGAATAACATAATTTTTTTATAGAATCCTTAGCAAACAACTGAAATTAATATTTTTTTTTTTAAGTTATTAAAATTCATTATATGTATGTGTGTTCTTCATGAAATGTAAATAAAAATCTTATGATCCTAATGAATTTAATGTTTTTTTTTTTTTTTCATTATTTTGCTTATATTTCAGGTTTGGAACCAATCTTCACTTTTTCTATGGAGTCAGTAGTTCTTTTTACGTGAATTCTATTTACGCACCGTTTTGAGGAACATATCTATCGCGTAAAAAGAGGTTTAGGTGTACTGTTATTATTATTTTCTTGACCATCATGGGAGGTCAGCATAAAGGCTATCATACCACTCCTTAAACTCATCCAGTGTTTGCACTTTCATCATCTTTTCAAGCAATGCATTCCATGCACCTACCATTCTCCATGCAGAAAATTTACTTCATACTCTTTTACTCACCACTTCCTTTTGCAACTTCCAGAGATAGTCCCTTGTCCTTGTTCCTTTCTCACATGAAAAATCTCCTCTGTTAACATGTTCACGTTGGGGCAATCATAGCTCTCTTGCTATGAACCAAAACATTTGGTGAAGCGAATGGAATTATCAGTAATTTCATTGCTGTGTGTATCATTGGATGTACTACTTTTTGTGACAGTTTCTTCGATTGTGACTAATCCCACATAAGGGGGGGGTAAAAAGGCATATTCTTTTCAGAATATATTAGAAAACAATAATTAAAGAGAATGATATATATTTGATTATTAGTTACTATACTTGATTTACTAAAAGATATAAAGAATATTAATATAAGGAATAGAAAGAATAGGCATGAATAAAAATACTTTCGTACCATAAAATGGATTATGAATAATTTACATTATATGTGACATTATATGTGTACTTGTGTTTAAGTATTTGGGGATGGAGTGAAGAATACTTGATCCTATAAACACTAGGCTTTCATATTTGCATTTATGATAAACATAAGTTAAAAAAAAAAAAAAACTTACGAATAGATGGAAATTGATTTGTTTGTAAAATATAAATCAATGACCAGTAAGAAATAGCAACTATATACATTGCTTAGCTCAATAAATAACTATAGGGAGAGGATTATCCTATGATCTAATAATGCTGATCAGGTGATTGTTGTGAGTGTGGCAGGAATAGATGTGGTTTGATGGAGGATCAAATCATCTTGTATAATTTATTATGCTTCTTATGTGTATTTCTTTCTTTTTTTTATATATATTTCACTTTATTTTCTGATAATTCTTTTATTTACTAATGATCACTGTTTTTTTACATAGTAGTATAATGTATACATAAATAATTTTGTTCTTAATAAATTTAATTCTTGGAATTCATAAGTTTCAAGAGAAGCAATGGGAGCTACATCTCGTATTTATTAATCTGGAGAAAGCGTATGATAGAGTGCCAAGGCAAGAATTCTGGAGGTGTCTGAGAGAGAAGAAGGTACCCGAGAAATATATGAGGCTGGTGCAGGAGATGTACAGAAATGTGAAGACAAGAGTTCGGACCTGCCTGGGAAAGACAGAAAGTTTTCCAGTGATAGTTGGCTTGCATCAAGGGTCAGCATTAAGTCCGTTCCTGTTTAATATTGTGTGGAGGTGGTGATGGAGGAGGTGAGAGAAGACGTGCCTTGGACTATGTTGTATGCAGATGACATTGTGCTGTGTGCAGAATCAAGAGAAGAAGTGGCAGCTAAACTGGAAAGTTGGAGGAAAGTACTAGATGAGAGAGGTATGAGACTGAGCAGAAGTAAGACAGAGTATATGTGTTGCAAAGTGGATGGCAGCCAGGAGACAGATCTGGAGCCGGAAGGAAATGTCATCGGAAAGGTTAATGACTTGAGATACTTAGGTTCAACAATGAAAGAGAATGGTGAGGCTGAGAAGGAAGTGGGATGAAGGAACTGGAGAGAGAGAGAGATGGCTGGAGTGCTATGCGATAAGAGGATGCTGATCAATCTAAACGGCAAAATCTACAGGACAGTAGTGAGACCAGCTATGACGTATGCTATGGAAACTGTGGCCCTGAGGAAAAATAACATCAGCAGGATGGAGGTAGCAGAGATGAGAATGCTTAGGTGGATATGCGGTGTGACCAGAAAGGATCGTCTGAGAAATTACTATGTAAGGGGAACGGTGAAAGTTACAAAGTTAGGAGCAAAGATACAGGAGGCAAGGTTGAGATGGTTTGGTCATGTGATTGAGGAGGGAGGAAGAGTATGTGAGAAGAAAGGTCATGCAGATGGATGTGCAGGGGAGGAGGAAGCGCCGGCAGCCAAAGAAGAGATGGAGGGAGGGAGGTGGTGGAGGAGGACTTGAGGATGAAGAACTTAGATGTGGCTACAGCCCAAGACAGGAGGTTGTGGAGGAGACTCACTACAAACAGTGACCCTACTTAAGTGGGAAAAGCTGCAGAAGAAGACTGTTTTTTACATAGTAGTATAATGTATACATAAATAATTTTGTTCTTAATAAATTTAATTCTTGGAATTCACTTGTCTATCTGGAGTTTCGCAATCCTGAGTTGTAGCTAAGCACTGATCTACAACTCAGGACTTGTCTATCTCTTACCATAAATTCTATTAGGTCATCAGTTAGAAACCCCGAGTACACTGCAGATGGATTTTCCACTTCAAGTGGTAAAAGTAGCTCATCTTCTCTACTGTACTCCTGAACCGGTACTGCCACATTACTGACCAGATTCCATTTGTTTGAAACTGAAAATTCAGAAACCTTACTTTGTGAGATATCTTTCTCATCAGATGAGGAGCTGCTCTGTAAATACAATACCCAGTTGAAATCATCATCTGAATTATTCACTACATCTTGGAAAATTTGAACTTCATCAGGTGGAGTTTTTTTTCTTAGGCCTAAATCCTTGATATGCATGATGATGATGATGATAATTGCTCAGGAAACTCATCACTAGAACATGTGGTTTTCCCACATATGTTTCTAGTTTGTTGGCTTTCATCACATGCATTCTTTTTATAGAATATGGAAGGATTTATTTTTAGTTAGGAATAGATAAAATTTTACTCCCTACGTGTATGCTATCTGAATACTGGAAGCAGCTGTCCCTATATAATAAATTTAGTTTAATCCTTTATCCAAGTGTGTGCAAACAAAGTTTGCGCCTGAAAGTATCTTCAGGACTGGGGCAAGGTGATACAACACCAGGGCAACTCGTGGCAAAGGTGTAGCAAGCTACCAACACTCCTGTCTCAGTATATCCCATAATGCAAAACACATCTCCTTGCGGATATGTCTAATGTTATGCATTAAGGGAAGGGCCACTACCCAGACTAGTTTCGACCTTTATTGAGGTCTCTTCAGTGGGAGCCAGGCCCAAGCTGAGATACCAGGCAGAAGCATTCGTAGGTCATCCTTACCTATAGGAGTTGCCAAATGGTGTGCCACCCTTTTTTTAATAAATTACTCTGGATTTAGAGAAAGATGTTGAAAGTTTATTTTTCACTTGGTTAGAGTATAATAAATTTAGTTTAATCCTTTATCCAAGTGTGTGCAAACAAAGTTTGCGCCTGAAAGTATCTTCAGGACTGGGGCAAGGTGATACAACACCAGGGCAACTCGTTGCAAAGGTGTAGCAAGCTACCAACACTCCTGTCTCAGTATCTCCCATAATGCAAAATGCCTGGTGTTGTATCACCTTGCCCCAGTCCTGAAGATACTTTCAGGCGCAAACTTTGTTTGCACACACTTGGATAAAGGATTAAACTAAATTTATTATGTCCCTATATAGTGAACAACACACCCTCCCCAACAGCCACTATGCTGCAGATGCAAGAAAAACAAGTAGTTTTATTGTATCACTGAATAAATTACAGAGATATTTGCAATCTGTGTAATATATTTGTCAACAAATAGTGTAGTTAGAGACAACTGGGATAAAAATGGCACTACATAATGAAACACGTCCCCTCCCACAGAAACTATGCTGCATGGACTCAAGCAAAATTGTTTGTTGTACCACCAAACACAGTCTAACTAAAAACAATTGGCCTAACATTTGTCCAGTTTTTCAAAGTCATTAAGATAGATCACAAATGCTAACTTCAAATGAAATTCTACTGAAAGGGTTGCAGTTAACATTGCTATAAACTTTGTGTTAGTTAGCTCACCTTCCTGCCTCGGAAGTAGCACACAAACGGTAACGACAAGTCCTGTGGGTACAACAAACATGGAAAACACCTCCTGACGTGAACATTTTAATCCAATTCCCCAATTCCTGTAAATGCCTCAATCGTATCCCCCTCTTGCCGTCTGTCCACAAAGCTTTGTAGTCTGAATGCTTTCAGTCTGTCCTAATAATCAGCTCTGTAGAGTCTTGATGTCATTTTTGTTATCCATCTCAGCTCTCTCTCTCTCTCTCTCTCTCTCCAAGATTATTTTGTTTCCTTGTGACCAGATCTGAGCACAGAAATCCAAGATGTCTGCTCAAAGTTTTATACAATGGGACCACCACACTTTTATCTCTGGTGATCAATGTCCTCCTCAACATTGCAACAATTCTCTCAGATGTCTTCACAACCTTTGCAATCTATTTTCTGAACTACAAATTTCTGTCTACAATCACTGTAGGATCTCTTGCTTCCTCCACTTCTTCCAATATAACTCCACCAAATGAATGTGAAGCATCTCCTCTGTGGATCTCAAATTTCAAACCCCTACATTTAACTGCATTGAATGGACATCCCCATTCATTCATTTGTCCACCTTCCCAGTCTATTCAAACCCTCTTGAAAAGCCAAAACATCAGCACTATTACCCTCTCAAGCTTCACATCATGTGTAAACAACTGAACATCTCCTTGTAGCCCTGTGACAATATCATTGACATAAAGATTGAACAACAGCTGTCCCAGTACTGAACCCTATGGAACTCCACTTATAACCTTCCTACTCCTTGATACTGCTCCTCCATATACAACTACCTGATATCTACCAGACAGCCAATCCAATCCACTTACCTGATATCTAAAAGATCAACTTGTCATGTTTCACCCTGTTAGATGCGTTTGAAAAATCCCCCCCCCCCCAAAAAAAAAAAACAGTGTATGCCTCTTCCTCATCCACTGCTCTTGATTACTCTGTTGTAAAATACAAGGTGGCCATAAAATAACTTTCCCTCTTTGGAGGCATCTGTAGCTAAAACCAATAAACGGAATGAGACCAAATTTTATATTGAGACTTTTGAAGGCATGTGGAGATGATTTCTACGAAAAAAAGATTTAGTACCAAACGTCCCCAACAGGTGAAATTTTGGTGCTGATGGAGCTGAAAACAAGCAGATAATTACATTAAAGGTAGATAAAATGGAATAATAACATTTCGACGGTGTAAGCGACAGCTGCATCACTCATTCCAACTGGATATGTGGCACGTTACAATGATAATAAGAATAATAATAATTAAACTAAAACAACTTGCAAGAGACACAGAAATTAATGTAGTGATTGAACTCACAGGAAATAATGTTTTATTCATCAGAATCAGGGTCCCTGGACCACATACGCGATTTTCAATGTGCTGACCTTTCTTGTGCACAACAAATTGCATCCGTTGTGCAGTCTGTTGCTGTCCCTTGAACTGCTTTCTGTCCTCTGCCAGGTCTAACACCTAGTGATCCAGTTTCTTCAAACTTCTTAATCATAGCTCTCACTGCTACAGCTGGCATAGGACCTGTATGCAGATATTGAAGCCTTCTAAATTCCCAAAGGGCCTCTACGGCATTGCACTATTTAAGGTAAAACAACTTAACAAGTAAAGCATGCTGAGGCAAGGTAGGACACATATTGAGCACAATTCGTCAGTCATTCGAACAACTGCCTAAATGTTCCCAATCCCTTTTTAAGTGAAATTGGTGGCGTTGGTTGCTGTCACATACGCACAGTAATTGCATAATCCTTTTTACCTGTGTTTACTGCAAATATTTGACAGCTTTCGGCTCTGCCAGCACCAAAAGTTTCCCTATCCGCGACTTTTGGTACTAAATCTTTTTTTCGCAAATTTCATCTCCCTATGCCTTTGAAAATCTCAATATAAAATGTGGTCTCATTCTGTGTATTAGTTTTAGCTATAAATACCTCCAAAGAGGGAAAGTGAATTTATGGCCACCCTGTATAACCAGATTACTAAAACAAGAGTGGTCTCTAACAAATCCATATTGACGTGCATAAATAATATTGCCCAATTCTATATACAAGTTCTTACCAGTATCTCCAAAACTTAACAAATAAACTTAACAGGTATCGTTCATCAACATTAAATTCCTGACATATACTCTCAGGGGGTGTACAAGATCTTATGAAAAAAGTTATATCATTACTAACTTCTTATCAGCAATTTTCTTCCAGATTAGCCTGTTATCTGTCAATTTCTAATACCATCAGATCTTATATGTCTGTCTTCCGAGGCACTTTTTAGTGTATCAATCTGCCTACATCTTAGTCTTCCTGTAGGTTTTTTATCTGCCATCTTGGCAAAGAACACTTGTTTAGCTAATCTTTCCTTTCCCATTCTGTTTAAGTGGCCATACCACCTGAGATTAGTTCAGCTAACAATATCAAGTTCTTTCCTAATAGCCTTGTTTTTAGTACGATACTGTTATTGATGCCATCTGTTCAGTCTCCTAATCTTTCTCAGGACTCTCATATTTGTGGTGTCTAGTCTTTTATCAAGAATTTTATTTCTAATCCAGCTCTCAGATCCTTAAGCTAAAATTGGTTTGAACACTGTCTTGTATATAGCTAGTTTAGTGTTTTGACTGATCTCTCTCTCTCTTATTCCATATAAATGTATTCACTTGTTGACTTCCTACCATACCAGCTTCTTTGCTAGTTCTGCTGTCTATTTCCATATTTAATTTGCCATCTTCACTGAAAATTGTGCCTTAAAATATTTTACTTGTTCTATAGGTTCTCCATTCAGGATGCAGTTGATGTTTTCAACATTTTTGCCTATTATCATTGTCTTTGTCTTTTTAATGCTGATTTTCTTATAAAAAATTTATTACAGCAGTTTTTCAGTTTGGGCAGGGAATCCTGCAGACTTGTCCTGGATTTATTTAGGAATATATCATCATCTGCATAAAGTGAAGAGCTGAGACCACTGTCGGTGCCAGGTTATTTTGTGCCCTAGGCAAAGTTTACAAGTGCACCCCTTATTTCATAAACTAAAATGTTTCTAATTGACATTAAACAAAATAAAATTGTCTTTCAGATTAAATTAATAGGTAAATTAATAGTGCTTTTTTTTATTCTTTTTTAATTAATTTAAAAATTCTCTGTTATAATTCATTTACAAAAAATAAGTTATAAAATACCGAAATTTAATATTTTAAAATGTTAACGTTTTAAAATATTTATCTTAACTGAATTTTAAATAGCAGTAAGTTCAAATCATTTAGGTAAGGAACAAAAAAGAACCAAGAGTTAAATAGTAAAATAGTGTGATGTGTGAGGGATAAGGAAAAAGAATCGATACCTAAATCATATATCACTATTTAATTTTGATATTTTAGTAAAGTATGAATAAAGTATAGCTTGAAGTTTTGCGCCCCTTCATGACTTGCGCCCTACGCGGTTGCCTAGTTTGCCTAAATGGTTTCACCAGCCCTGGCTGAGACCAACATCTCCAATCTTGATATCAGTTTAATACCACTTTCCTTCATAATGTGATCTGTGATCTATATAGATGATGAATAACAGTTAATTCAATTAATGACAATCCTTCAACTGCTGATTTACAGCTCATGTAGAGACTGCATTGCTTGATATAATGTCCCATTTACATTGTATAACTGGAATGTTTTGAATAGCTTTCCTCTCAGTGCCTTTTCCAGATCTACAAAACTTAAATACAGATCCTTGTTATATACCCATGATTCCTCAACTATTTGTCTTAAATCGTTCATCATTAGAATGTAAGAGGACTAATTATAATTAATAATAGTATTATTTATGAATAAAATGTAAACTATATATTATGTACATTTTATTCATTTAAATAATACATATACGCTAAAAGAAACTATAAAGAAAATAACTGTCTATGGAGAGTTTATCATTATTATTATTCAAGACCTCCAGGGAGTGCACTCACTGATGGACCTCATAGATCACAAACACCAAACGCGATAGCTTATCTTAAACTTGTTTACACTGGATTTACTCACTACTTCGGCAGACAACCTGCTCCACTCTCTGCTCTGTAAGAGAAAAATCTAACTCTCACCCACACACAAGCTTAGTTTCCATGGATATCCCCTTGTCATTCTGTATAAGAAAAAACTCATTAGTTGATAACTTATAACAGGCTCTCCCCAAACATTTGCAGAACCCATGGTAGGAGTAAAAATGGGTTCTGCAAATGTCAATCCTCCATTTTGACAAATATACCTTCATAACAACAAAATTGAAAAATATGTGTAAAGCTATGGTTTTTATATGACTGAAATTTGACAAAATATCCAATATAGCTGAATTTAATTATTATTGTACATGTCTCAGTGTTTAGTTGATGCACTGGCAATGTTAGCATGTGTAATAAAATTAAGGCAATACATAGCTCATAACTTATTATATATTTATTCTATAAAAAAAAATTATTTTTCCATAAGACTGATTCTGAATATTTCATTTTTTTTACCTCTTAATAATTTTTTGTGTGTTTGTGATATGCATGCTCTATAAAGCACTGGGCAGTGCCCCTCTTGCCTAGGTCTAAGGGTGGCACTGACCTATAACTTTCAGAAGTGTAGAAGTCGATCATATCATCTCCTCTTTCTCCTGGTCACCAGTATTTCATTGCCTGGTTTGAGACCACTGCCCTGCTTATTGGATGCCTTAAGTGGCTTGAAAAAAAGGTTCCATGTTTGGTCTTTAGAGCATTGGCTCTAGATAACTAAAAATAATAAATAGAAATACAGAAATATAAAAAATTGATAAAAAAAAATAGAAAAAATCCTCAGCCTACACATAATACAAATGTACTATAGGTTTGTTTGTAACCTTTCGTGGGTTGTAGCCACATAAAAAGAGAGGGAGAGATCAAATCTGTACACAGTAGTCCGGGTGCAGTCATACCAAGGTTTTGTAAAAGAGACAAAATGACTTCCTTACCCTTACATGTTAATGTTTGTTTCCACATCACAATTATTCTCTAAGTTGTATTTGCATTTTTTGCAATGTGACCTTCGAACATCGCTTTTATATCCACCATAATGTCCAGAAGTGCATACACTTACTAACATTGAAATGATAGCCATTATTATTCTTCCATAGTGACTATTGTTGGTAGGTGACGAATATTCGGTAGCATCCCTGATTGCCCTCACTATTTTTGCATCATCAGCAAATAGTTGAACATCTCCTGTTAGATATTTTCTAATGTCATTAATGTAGAGATTGCATAACAGTGTTCCAAGGGCTGGCTAGTCTGCACTGTTAGCCTAGTGGCTTTGTGCTTTGCGCTTCGCAACCATATGCCTGGGAAAGGAGTGTCCTAGGTTCAACTCCCGTCGACGACTTGAGGAGCTTAAGAATCTTCCTCAGCCATAGCCAAGTTATCCAGTCTTGGGTGTAAACAGCAGAATTTTTCTCCTCAGTTTATCTGGGATTTTTCCTCCAGCAAGTAGGCAAACCGGCCCCGTGAACACACACGGATTACAGTCATAAATACTACCCTTAAGGGATGCAGCAAGGAGTGATGAACCGGCCGCATTAATTTCATCATGAACTCCTCATTAGGGGACTCTACTCGTCCTAAGGGATGGATGAGATCAATCAATCAAGGACTGACTCATGGGCCACACCACTGCTTGCCTTAAATCTAGTAGATTCACACTCACTATACATTTATTGATACCAATCCATCTGCCACCCACTTATCCAAGTAAATAGTTTATATTCCAATCCCATATTCTCCAGTTTATGCAACAGCCTTTCATGTGGTATCCTATCAAATGCCTTATCCAAATTATCGCACACTACTGAAATAAACAATTCCGATTAAATTTTGGAATACCAGTACTTAATCAAGCTGAATACCCGTGCATCCCACATGCGAACTCCCCACAGATATATTAGTAAGAAAATATTATGTCCACGTTTGTGAATTTCTAAAGTTGCCCTATTCTTTAGCATCCACAAATTCGTTAGCACATCTATTGTAAACCTATTCACACATCACTCGTCTAAGTAATATAATAACAATAATAAAAATTCTTGTACTTATTCAGCACAACCTTGCTGAAGTTCTAGAAATGGTTATAGTTCTTAGTTCTTGTCCTTCTCCTAGTTTTACCATTTGAAATATCTTTCCTATCTCCATTGAGTAAATACCTCTCAGTAGCTTAAGCATTGTAATTAATTACATTCTTTGCATTCATATATCCACATATTGCAACTACAGAAAAAATGTGCAGGTCAAAATCAACAGTATTTCAGGAAATTATTATACAGGCACTTCCATGGAGTCCAAAGACTCATCAAGAGAGGTTCAATGTATCCACACAATCTATCATAACCTCTCCTTAAACTCATTAACAGAAAAAACACTCACAAATGATTCAAGCAGAAAATCTAGTCCTCACATCCTACTACTAACCACACCTTTATTCAACTTCTAGGAATGACCCCTTGTTCTGGTTCCTCTAGCCAAGTGCTGAACCATTTCCCCTGCATCTATCCTATAAAACCTTTGAAGCAACTTAAATGTTTCTATCATATCCCTCTTTTTCCTCCTATCAACAAACTTCTGCAATCCACACACCCTCAATCTATCCGCATAGGGAACATTCCACAGGCCACTCATCATCTTAGTCGCTCTCCTCTGAATCCTCTCCACAGCTTCCTCATTACAGGGTACCAGACTTGAGCACGGTAATCCAGATGTGGGCATATCAAGAACTTATAAAGAGGAATAACAAAGTTCCTTATCTCTACTTGCCAATGCTAATTAACTTGTTAATGTCTTCAGTAGCCAAATAATCTTATGGGCTGCCTTAGCAATATGTTCTCTAAACTTAATCTCTCTGTCTACCACCACTCCTAAATCTCTGGCTTCATCTATTTCCTGGAGTACAGTGTCATCAATGTGATACACGACTAGTAATCTATTTTTCCCAAAATGCATAACTCTACATTTCTCGACATTAAACTGACACCCATTATCTTTTGCCCATACTGACAGTCTATTTAAATCATCCTGCAAGCTCTCCACATCACCTTGATTAACTATTACTTTACTTAATTTTGCATCATCAGCAAACAACTGAATATTTCCTTTCAGGTTATTTACGATGTCATTTTTGTTCGAATTAAACACCAACAATCCCAGCACTGAACCTTGCTACACACCACTAGTCACCTGTTTTTGCCTCAATTTTGCCTGTTATTTTTACTATAAAAAGTTAGTAAATTACTAAGGCTTGACCCTTCACAAAGCCATGTTGATCCTCATACATCATATTTTTATCTACCCATTCTTGAATTCTCTTTTTGACCAATTTTTTCAGTACTTTTACCACCATGCATGAAATACTGAGTGGTCTATAATTTGCTACTGCAGTCTTAGAACCTCCCTTTTTCAAGGAAATTGTTTTGTCCTTTTTCCACTCCCTGAGAATTCTGCTAGAGCTGAGACTTAAATTAAAGACCTAGTCAGAGGTATTGCTAGTTCCCTTGCACATTCTCGCAAAACCCGAGCTGATATTCCCCCACAGCTGTATTTACATTGAGATTCTGCAATATCCTAAAAATCCTCCAATTCATCCACCTCTGTTCCTGCATGCCTCTCTGTACCCCACTTTTTGATATCTGTCCAGCAGCTATCCTCTTATCCACTTAACCAGTGTCATGTCTATCCCTGTTTGTTCTAATTTGCATAACAGAGTTCTGTGCAATATTCTGTCAAATGTCTTTGCAAAATCCAGCTGAATCCTTGTGTAGCCATTTCCTTTATCCAACTTACCTGTTATTTTTATTATAAAAAGTTAGTAAATTACTAAGGCCCTTCACAAAGCCATGTTGACCCTCATACAGTGTCATATTTTTATCTACCCATTCTTGAATTCTCTTTTTTGACCAATTTTTCAGTACTTTTACTACTATGCATGAAATACTGATTGGTCTATAATTTGTTACTGCAGTCTTAGAACCTTCGTTTTTTAAGGAAATTCTTTTGTCCTTTTTCCACTCCCTGGGAATTCTGCTAGAGCTGAGACTTAAAGACCTAGTCAGAGGTATTGCCAGTTCCCTTGCACATTCTAGCAAAACCCTAGCTGATATTTCCCCACAGCTGTATTTACATTGAGATTCTTCAATATCCTAAGAACCTCCAATTCATCCACCTCTGTTCCTGCATGTGGTTACTCAGTAACTCAACTATTTTATCTGCTTCTGTCACCTCATGAACATCACTCATTAAGTTTAATCTTCCATAGTCATCAGGAGCGAATGCTGGTCTTGAAATTCACGCTTGCTCTTGTTATCATTCAGGGAGTGAGAGGTGTGATTGAAGTCTGATTAGCAGAATAATGAATTACTGACCACTTAAATCATGTATTTAGAAATTTATGCACATTTAATCATACAAATACAACATTTATTTTACAAATGATTTCTATCTTTTTCAATTTATTTGAAAAAGTAGTGAGAGGTGTGATTGAAGTCTGATTAGCAGAATAATGAATTACTGACCACTTAAATCATGTATTTAGAAATTTATGCACATTTAATCATACAAATACAACATTTATTTTACAAATGATTTCTATCTTTTTCAATTTAGCTACTTGAATACAAATTCTACCCTACGGTTCTTCTTTATGAACTGGTCAATAACATCATCATAAAAAGTTAGTTGTTAATTTTCCCAAGCAACACGCACACACACTTGTAAAGACTGGCTGAAGCTCACTGGCTAAAGCTACTTTGACTGCTTATGGCCTGTGTTTAAGACAACGTGAAGGGAGCGGAAATGGCTATGTACGTGCATGAAATCACAGTGCTGCAGCGAGGACCTGGAAACTCCTACAACCAAGCAAGCCAAGGTAGCTTTGACTAGACGAGCAAGCATTGGCCTTCGATACACAACACATCATTATTGCCGTGCAAGCTTAAGACGTCTTCTGTCTACAAAAATAAAAGCCTAAATGGAATGCTTATAGATGCATGCATTTATTAACAAATAAATATTACTTTCTCAATTAATGAGCTTGCTATTCTTCATTCTACTTGGCATGTAATGAAAAAATTCTTTGGAATTTCCTTTGACTCGCTCAGCTAGTTTCTTCTCATAATCTGATTTTGTCTTCCTTACAATACTGGTCACCTTCTTGTCTGACTCTTGTACTGTTCATAAGTTTGCTAACATCCTTCTCTTTATATATCCTCCAAAGCATATTCTTTTTTTTTTTTGAAGCTCATTGCTTAATGATATTACTCATCCATCTAACTCCTACCTGATTAACCCTCTTTACTTTAAATATACAATTTAATATTGCTTCCTCTAGATGACCCTTAACCTATCTCCCATATACTACTAACATCTTACCCTGCAGTGTGTTCTGCCATTCCACAGATTTAAGCCTCTTTCTAAGCTCATTATAATCACCTGCCTTCCACATATACACCTCTTCTTGACAGAATGTTCCTCATGTTGTACTGTCTCCCAAGTCAAGACTGCATAGTTACTTTCTCCATTCGGAGGCAATGTGGTCACCTTAGTTATGGATAGCTTTTTTTCTCCTACTTACTTGTCTCATGAGTTCCTTCCCACGAACTCACCTGCTTCTACTCTAATTGCTTATGTTTTCCTGAATTTGCACTTCAGCATGCTTAGTGAACAAAGCTCTCTCTAGACACCTAACACCAAAACCATTTAGATGCAGTCCATCAGCATTATATATATCCTTCTTTCTGTCAATCACAGACCACAGATCCACAAATCCTACATCATTCCTTCTACACAATCTATGTATAGATTCATTGGCTATCTACGCCATCTTCCTCAGTTTACCTCTATCATAGCATGGTGTTGTGTGTGTGTTATGTTCCATCGAGTAGTTTTCGACTCCCGGTGATTCTGTGAGAGCATACACTCTCCATTCAGATCTGTCCCTGGCCATAACTTTCAGAATTTCCAAGCACATTCCAGTTGCTTTTTTAACTCCATCCACCCATCTAATTCTTGGTTTTCCTCTTCTCCTGCTTCCATCAACTTTAGCAAGCATCATCATCTTCTCCAGACTGTCATTTGCTCGCATAATATGTCTGAAGTACGACAATTTATGCTTGATGATCATAGCTTCGAGGGAGTAATCTGGCTTTATTCTGTCTATCACTGATTTATTGGTTTGCTTTGCTTTGGTATTGTTTGTATTGTCTCTGTCAGATCTTTACAAAATAAGTCAATATTCTCATCTGTGCTGTCAGATTTGGGTGCATATATCTGGACTATTGATATATTAAATGGTTTTGTTTGAAATCTTGCTACTATGATTCGTTCATTGACTGGTTTGTAGCCAACAGTGTCTCTTGAGCTCTTTTGTTAAGAAGGAAGCCAACTCCTGCTTCGTGCTTGGTGTCATGCCCTGACCATATGACTTCGTATACATTTATCTCTCAGATGATGTCCATCACATCTCCGCCAGTCCTAGTATATCACACCAATATCTCTTCGCTTCCTCGCAAAGTAGTTTTAGCTTTCCTGACATCCAAAGCGTAGATGTCAGGAAGTCTCCTACCATTAGCGTGGTAGGAGACTTATAATCTTAACTTTCTCTCTCCACTTTTGTCTCTTCTGCCAACTTCTTTACATCCTCCCTCATAGAATACTTCTTGCCTCTCAAATTATTTGTACCAACCAAGACAAGCATTTCCTTTGACTTACCTTTTTTGCACCTGGATGACACGATTTTGTCACACTTCCTTTAAGTATTCCCCTGATCAGTGCGTCTCTGTACATAATTTTCTCCTTAACTTGTTTATTTGTTTATTCACTTGGTCTTTATTATTCCTTTGATCTGCCTGCTTCTTTTTGTTTTCCTCTGTTTCTATGGCTGCATGTCTGACATTAATAACATTTTCCATCCTACCATTGGTACTGCCCACTCTACTCATATTTGCTGCGTTCTCATCACCTAACTGACACTCACTTTTGTAACACTTAATACATACATTCCCTCTCTCTCTCTCTTTCTCTCCAGTTTCAATTTCTTTCCACATATCCTTTGATTTTCTAGATGAATACATTTCACACACACACACACACACTGCACTGAATAAAATTCCACAAATTCAAATACTTAACAACGTGGTCTTTGCTGCCGTTGTTCGTCCATGCATTGGTGCCATGCTGACAGTATCATATTTAATCAAAAGAAAGAAAAACGTTTACTTACAAACTGACTAGCTCAGTCAATTTCACACCCTCTTAAAACAAGAACTACAATAAGTTAACCTAATATTCTCAAATAAAATACAAGAAAGTTACTTCTACTTCAGAAGTGATAATTCCACTCTACACACACAATACACCACCTGGTGTCAGCCTAAATTGAATTTAGATTATTAGTGCTAAAGTTTAAGGACAGTATGATAAGTTTTACAAGTTGACTATGCTGTATGTGACAGCGACCAATAATAAAGAAACATTTATTATACAACTGTTTGTGACATTTTGCATTGTTCGTTTAAGAAGGTGCCATAATTCTAAATTTGTAATTTTTTTTTCTCCTTGCCCATGGTATGATAGATAATATGGATTCATTCAAATGAACATTCTGAAACAATCTGCAGTCATTTCAGCTGCATGGGAAAAAATTACACTTCTGTTTTCCTATAGGAAAACAGAAGTGTTTCACAAAATACTGTGTAATTGTGAAAACTATTTTCATAATTACTCAAAATAACTTGTGTAGTTCTCCTGATTAATTTAGTGCACCTTTGCATTCTAAAAGCATCAGACCTAAAAATCAGCAATTTTTGAAGTGCCATGTTTTTTCATTGGTTGCAATATAAAGAGATTATACAAATTAAGATATTTAGGAATGAAGTGCATATTGACAGTAGCATAGCTTGGTTACATCTGCCCTTGGCAAATTCATAGCTACGCATCTTCTTTCGGTGTGACAATCACTGGTGCCCTTCTGATACCAGCCCAAGCATAGCATTTCTACCTCTGCATAATGATATCTTGATGGAAAAATTTTTATTATAACATTGGAAGTTTTTCATGATATTACGTGTGATGTAACACAAGTTAGTGAAACAATTTAGTAATGAAAGATGAACATTGACTTTACAGGTATATGCACAGTTAAACTGTGCACTACATATTAACATATGTAGTTTTATATTAATGTTAATCTAGCAGTTCATTTGCATAAAGAAATCAGCAAAGAACATTGTTGAAGGATGCATGAGGGATACACTGCAGTGAAATGAATAACCAGTTGGAAGGAAGTTTTGATTTTCCAATTTGAAGTGATATGGCACTTTTATAAAGAGACAAAATGGAAAAAAAAAACTAATTGCTTGATATAATAGGGGGTGGAGAAAGGAAATGGAAAAGAAAATATCACAAACATAAATGAATGAGAACTTGGGCAGCTATAATGTAACAACCTGATACACTTGAGATTCATTGACCATAACTTATCAGTTAAAATGATTGGCAACTCTTATTGTTTTCTCCTCTAACTGTTTAGAAGGCTAGCAAGAAATTTAGTAAAATTTATACCATCATACTTAGCATTTCTGGTCGAATATCATCTACTCCTGCTGCCTTTCCACATTTCAAGCCTTTCATGGCTTTTTCTACTTCAAGTATGGATATGTATTCCTGACTGTATGCCTGGTCAGTGTTTTTTACCGCTGTGCTGTCATCACTGCTTGTTTCATTTAGCAGTTTTTCCAAGTAATTACTCCATACTTCAAGGATATCTTTTTCTCCCATTTTCATGTCACCTTTATGATCTCTAACTCCTTTTACAGCACTCTTTCCTCCATTCTTAAGCTTCTTCAACAACCTCCAGAATATTTTGCCACCTTCTTGATATTTATTTTCTATATTCTTGCCGAAGTCCTCTCATGACTTTTGTTTAGCTAGTTTTACACAGTGTTTAGCTTACTTACATTTGTCTCTGTATTCTCTAAGAGCACATGCTGACTTATTTGCCAGGAACTTTTGATATGCTTTCTTCTTTTCCTTCACTATCTCTTTAACTTCCTGTGTCCACCATGGAGTTCTAATTTTTCTCTCTTTGCAGACAACTTCACCACATGCCTCTCTAGCTGAATCAATCAGGGCTTTCTTCAAGGCTTGCCACTGAATCTCCATGGTTGATTCCTGTTCTCAAACTCTTTCATTTTTCCTTCAATAATCTTTGTGTATTTTAGTCTACAGTTCACATCTGAGAGCTGCTCAACTTTTATTCGCTTTAAAACTTTCTTACATGTTATTCTTTTCAATATGAAATTCAATTTTATCCTGCTCAAGACTAAATAGTGATCACTTCCAATTTCAAATCCTCTGTACACTCTGGTGTCCTGCACCAGGGAGAAAACATCACTATCAACAATAACATAGTCATTGAGACTTTTCTTATTCCTTGCCTCTTCTCTCCATATGAATTTGTGCACATTTTTATGTTGGAACATGGTGTTAGTAATAACCAGTCCATGTCCTGAGCAGAAATCCAACAGATATTTGCCATTATTATTAGCTTTGCTCTTTTCTCCAAATTTTCCCAAAATATTTTTGTATGTCTGACAGTCATTTCCTACTCTGCTATTTAGATCCCCAACAAGGACCAACTTTTCCTTTTTCATTGTGTCAGTTGCTTTTTCTAAAGCCTCAAAAAATTCCTCCACTTCTACCTTAGTAGAACCTTCTGTGGGACCATAGGCACAAATAAGTCTCATTGTCCAGTTCCTCATTCTCATATTTGTCCACATTACTCTACTTGAGACTGACTGCCATTCAAGAAGATTAGCCTCGTATTTTGTGTTGAATACTATGGCTACTCCTTCTTTTCCTTGATTGTCATTGCCTGAATATAACATTTTTTGTTTATTTCTCTGAAAGATCTCACCAGTTTTTGTCTTTTTTTGTTTCAGTCACCCCTATTATGTCGATCTGGTACTTATCTAATTCCTCAGCTAGCTCCATTTCTTTGCCATTCAGGCTTCTTATGTTGATAGTACCGATCTGTAACTCTGGTGATGTTGAGCTGGGGTGTGTTTTCAGATTTGTTTTCCAGTAGCTGTCTTTTCGCTGTTCGCCCTGGTTCTCTGGCGAAAACAACAGGGGATGCCAGGGAACCAGGGGATTGTTTAACCGGGCGACGCCCCAGCCAGCATGAAATTTTGTCATGTTAGGGGTGCTGTTGCTTCCAGTGAAATGATGAAGCTGCGTAAAGTTATTACATTAGTTAACAAGATTAAAATTATTAAATTTAGTGATGATAGCTTATTGAACAAAGGAGAGACCCCAAGCTAATTTATCTTGCACTACTGTTGTTACAGTTGTTAAAAACAAAGGTAAAGCGAAAAGCGCTCCACTAATTAACACTACAATTATCCGTAAATGTGACAATCTTACTGAAATGGAAAAAATTTTAATTCGTAGATTGATGACCAAACTGATAGGCTTGTTCCCTTAAGAGATAGATGCTATTCAAAATAAGTTTACATTTGTAAAAATTATTCTTTATTTTTCTTTTGCATAACTAATATAAACTTTAAAAAAAATCTTTATATATATATATGTGTGTGTGTGTCATGTACGCACATATATGACTGCTTAAATGTTATTTAACTATCGCATTCATTCTACAAGTGATATAAAAAAAAGGCAGTGGTTCTCTATACGATACTGGTCTGGAACCGAACATGTCATATGACTGGGAGCATGTCTGCATTATTATTGTTAGACCTCCCTGGAGCCAGTGGTTCATCATGGGTGGTCCTACATCACACATAGCTCATCATACCATGACTTGAATGTATTCATTGTCTCCACACCCACACTTCCAGGTGATGCATTCAAACCACCCCCAAATCTTCACACACACACACACACACACACAAAAAAAAAAAATACTTCTCACCCATTTGCTCATGCTTTTTTATACAGCTTCCAGGAATGGCCTCCTGTACTTTACAAAAAAATTGATCCACATTAATCCCTGACTGTGGATCAGAATAGTAATTATACCTTACCAACTTATTTGTCTTAATCATTCCCTCTCTCCTCAACTTTCTATCCACTAGATTCTGCAATATTTGCATTACCTCAATCAGTCTTCATACTCAGTATTCAGAGACCAGAAACTACATCCCAGTCAGTGTTCTTCCTCATCATTATTATAATGCACTATGTCGTCCTTGCAATTTTAGCAAAATGTCACAAAAATTTCAGTTCCTTATCCACCAATTTCCCAGAACCCTCATCTCCTCTAAGATATCACCCCACCAATCTTATGCTCTGCATTCCAGACTTTAAAACCGTACACTTTACTAAATTGAATTGGTAATTCCATTCAGAATGTCTATTCAAGACAATTACAAGGCTGCAACATCCATTCTATTCCTCATAGTTCTTCCCAACTTTACATTATTTGCAAACAGCTGTATATCGCCATTAAAGCCCTTCCCAATATCATTTGCAGAAATTAAACAGAAAAGGCAACAAAACAAACCCTTGAAACACACTGCTGGTGACTTTCCTCTTCTGGGATATCACTCCTCCCACCATATTCGATTGCTGATATCTATTAGACAGCTAACCTCTAATCCAGTGCACTAATCTACTATCCAACCTAATCTGTTCCAGTTTAATTACCAGCTTGCCACCTGGCAGTCTATCAAAGAATACTCCTTTGAAACTTTGGCACATCTAAGACTTAACGAGGTAAGTTAAAGCTGTTGTTAACACCTGGAACATTCTCTCAAGACACACAGTGATAAACCACCAAGTCTTACAGCCTTCTAGACATAAGGTTTACTCAGTTCCTCATGTACCTCCTTCTCGCTCATTATTAGTGTCTCCTTCTCCTTCTTTGATCTCAAGAAAAGATTTTTTACATAATCGTTTCCAGATTGTGAAAAATACATGTGAATTATACAGAACTCTTCTCCTTCGTTTTCGACAATTTAGAAATGGGCTGCCAAGTTTAAACTTGGCTGTACCAGCCTTGGAGATGATCCACCAAAATCATTGATCAAGTGCTGTGACTATAGGCATTTCAAAAGAACGTGTAGGATATGTGTTGCACAAAAAGTTGCAAACGAAAAAGCTTTGCACAAGATGTGTGCCGTGCTTGCTCACAGCAGATCAAAAACACGCTTGCATAAAAATCTCTGAACAGTGCTTGGAGTGTTTGAACAAGAATAGACACAAGAGCGTTTGAACTGATTTTGTGCATCGATTATTACTATGGATGAGACCACACCACAATCCAAACAGTGGACAGAAGCCGGTTGTTCACTGTCGAAGAAGATAAAGTCAGTTCCATCAGCAGGAAAGGTCATGGCATTGGTGTTTTGGGATGCTAAAGGCACTTTGCTTATTAATTATCTTGAAAAGGATAGAACAATTACTGGGGAATACTATTCCAATCTTTTAACCGGACTAGACGAAAACATTTGTGAGAAAAGACCCGGTTTGCAGAAGAAAAAAAATCATCTTTCATCAGGACAATGCACCTGCCCACAAAGGTATTTTGGCAATAGGAAAATTAAGGGATCTGCACTATGAATTGTTGGAACATCCACCCTATTCCCCAGATTTGGCTCCCTCTGACTTCTATCTTTTCCCAAAACTAAAACTCTTCCTTGCTGGTCAGCATTTTTTTTTTTCAAATCAAGAGGTGATTGTAGCTGTAGAGGGGTATTTTGCAGATCTTACTAAGAACCACTACAGGGACAGGATAATGGTGCTGGAGCATTGCTGGAATAAATGTATTAGTTCTCTTAAGGGAGATTATGTTGAAAAATAAAAATAATTTTGAAATTATAAATTCTTTTTTCATTGTTAGGCTGAGAACTTTTCAGACTACCCTCGTATAAGAAAAATAATATGCTAAGCTTCAACTTGCAGTTATTTTTGATAAATGCACTTCACTTCATTTTTCAGCAAAATGTTCATTCAATGAATTGTTGGTTTTCGATAAATTGTGTTTTCGATTAATTGCCAAGTGATGAATTGTTTTTTCAAAGAACTATCTTTCTTGGAAGTTTTTTTTTCATTTGGTTAGACTATAAATTATATATTTAGTTTAATCGTTTATCCAAGTGTAAGCAAACAAAGTTTATGCCTGATATCTTCAGGACTGGTGCAACTCGTAATAAAGTGGTATAAGTTCTCATCACTTGCCTTAGTATCTCGCATAATGCAAAGCACATCTCCTTTCGGACATGTATAATGCTATGCATTTAGGGAAGGGCCATTACCAGACCAGTTTTGACCTTTATCGAGGTCTCATCGGTGGGAGCCAGACCCAAGTCCTGAAGATACTTCAGGTTCAAACTTTGTTTGCATACACTTTTATAAAGGATTAAACTAAATATATAATTTATAGTCTAACCAAGTGAAAAAAACTTCCAACATCTTTCTCTAATCCAGAGTAATTTAATAATAAAGTGTGCCACCTTTTGACAACTTGTATAGGTAAATATGACTTCTCCATTACTTCCACTTTAGTATCACCACCACTGGATCTGGCTCCCACTGATGAGACCTCAATAAAGGTCGAAATCAGTCTGGTTAGTGGCTCTTCCCTTAATGCATATCATTATAAATGTCCGCAAGGAGATGTACTTTGCATTAATGGAGATACTAAGGCAAGTGATGAGAACTTATACCACCTTTACCATGAGTTGCGCCAGTCCTGAAGATACTTCAGGTGCAAACTTTTTTTGCTTATGCCTGGATAAAGGATTAAACTAAATATATAATTTTGAAATATCTGTTTATTAATTCTTTTCGATTAACTGTTGTTCAGTGAATTGTTTTTTGATAAATTGTCTTTCAATAAATTGTTTTTGGTGAATTTTCTGGATATCTGCAGGATGTCTACATTACCTTCATTTACCATTGCTCTTCACAGTTCATCATATCAGCAAACAACAATATTTCCTATATCATTTCCTATATCACTTATGTAAAGAAATAAACAACAGCTGACCAAGTACTGATCTCTGTGGTACATCACTTGGCATCTGTCTTCTGCACTCATCTCCTCCATAAACCACTCATTGATATCTGTCCATCAGCCACCTTCTAATTTGAATGACCAGCTTCATACCATGTCAATTTGCTGCAATCTATGCAACCTAGTACTACATGAAATCTTGTCATATATCTTTGCAAAGTCTGGCAGTATCACTGAGTAGCCATTTCCCTTATCCAACTTCCTTGCCACTTTATTGTAAAAAGTAAGCAAATTAAGGCAAGACCCATCCTTCACAAAGCTGTGTTGTGTCCTTTATGGAATACTATATTCCTGTTCCAGCCAGTCCTGAATTCTGTCTTTCACCAATTTTTCCAATACCTTAAACCGCTACTCCTGAAATGCTGTTGGCTATAATTTGATACGTCTGTCTTGGAGCCTCTTATATGCAGTGAGACTATTTTGTCTTCTTTCCATTCCAGTGGCCTCTTATTATTATCTTATATAATAGGGAATATTAATGATATTGGCGAAGATTTGGATGGAGATATTCAGTTGTTTGCAGATGATGCAAAGTTGGGATGAACCATAAAGAGTAGTGAAGATGTTGTGGCCTTGCAAGAAGACTTGAATAAATTGAGTGATTGGGCAAGAAAATGGGGATGTTAGTTCAATGTTGCAAAATGTAAGGTTTTAAAATTTGGAAAACAAAGATGGGATGCAGAATTTATGCTTGGTGAGAATATATTGTTGGAAGTAGAGATCTCGGGGTGATAGTGGATAAGGATCTAAAAAATTTAGGGGACACATCGCCAAAATTGTGAAGACAACACAAAGACTTCTGGGAATGATGCGGAGGACACTGATGTATAGAAGTAGGGAGATTCTTGTTCCATTGTATAAGGCTTTGATTAGGCCACACATGGACTATTGTGCCCAGATTTGGTCACCGGGTTTTCAGAAGGATGAAGAGATGTTGGAAAGGGTCCAAAGGCGACTGACTAAGGTAGTTTCTGACCTCTGGAATGTTGAGTATGAGGAAAGATTGAGAAGATGTAATTTGCAGAGTCTAGTGGAGAGAAGGAAGAGGGGAGATATGATAGAGACCTACAAGTTGGTAAGGGGTTGTTATAAGATCAACTTACTGGCATACTTAGCAGTATGCTCATTTGAACTTCATCTCCCTTGTCACAATCACTCCCCACCTTTTCCTGGCCTTGTCAGTTTCCTGCAGTTTAGTTCCATCAATATAGCACATGGCTTGTGATCTTTTCTTTCCAAAGTGAATAACCTTACAGTGAAGACTTAAAATTAAACAGCTTCAGCAGAGGAGCTGATAATTCCCTTACACATTCGTAATACACGGGCTGATGTACTATCTAATCCCATGGTTGTGTTTGCATTGAGGCTCTGCAACATTTTAATTATCTCCATTTCTTCACCCTCTGTTGTCCTATCAGTCACTGTCACATCTGGTATTGCAACATCATCACCCAGATGGTACACTTGCCATGCCAAATGCTCACTCAGTAATTCAACTATCTAATTTGCTTCTGTTACCTCCCCACTATCAGCACTTTTAAAGTTATTCTTTCACTGTCATTCCTCCTTTTACTTCCCATGTATGGAAAGACTTTAGGATTTCTTTTGGCTTGCTTTCTCACACAATTAACGTTGGCCTTCCTAACCATACATATCCTCTCTTCTTACCTGTGCCTTGTAATGGTCATGCTCATCATCTTTTTCTTTATAATCTCTCCACAACCTTTTCTTTGTGTGCAACACCTGCTTAATGAAGCTATTCATCGATCTAACTCCTACCTGATTTATCCTTCTGACTCTGGGAATATATTCTGATACTGCTTTCTTCAAACACCTCTTGACCACCTCCAATGCACCACACCTGAAAGTTGACTTCTCAGCTTGTAATAATCACCTGCCTTGTAATTCCACATATCGTTTTTTAAACAGAAAATTCTGCATGTCTGGCAGTCTCCTAGGTCAAGATTACATGATCACTTTCTCCATGTGGAGGCAGCATAGGTGAATTGGTTTCTCTTAAGGTCTCTGATGATATGATCAGATACAGCACTCCCTTACATGCTGCTTCAGGTAATGATCTTTCAGTAGGTGTATAAATTCCATTTACTTTACTTTTCTCCTTATGGCAATTCCTCCTCGCAATCTATGTCCCCATAGTTGAAATTCCCCATAATAATTACATTTTCTTCTACATTTTCCCTTATACTCCCTTGATTATAGCATCAACCAATTACATATTTCATCCTGTTGGCCTCTATCTCACACGATGGTCTCAAATGAACTTCCCTCTGCCCCTGATGAGCTTCTACTCTTTTTTGCTTCAGTTCATCTGCTGTCATTAGCAGTTCTCACCCCATCCCATTCCTTCTGTCCATGAAGATACTATATCCTTTGCATTCTGTTTCAAAGTCTCACTAATGTCTATAACTTTGACCAAGCTAACCAGTGCCAAAAACTCCTCTATATTATTTCGAATACTTCTGGCATCAGTATACATAAGTTGCAATCCCCCCTTAATCCCACAACCTCCTGTACATCTTGTGTTGCTTACCAATAAAGTTAAGAACCTGAGGTGCTGCATTTATCATCATGTGATCACTATCTCACTGACCTCTAGGTTGCCTGAACCCACTCACTTGCATCCTCCCAGAACAATCTAGTGTCTCCCCCCCCCCACTCTGCACTTCCACTCTCTCTGAACAACATTTTCTGAAGACTTCTGACCATTGATGTGCAAGCATTTAATGTGTTTATACTTCATTCCTTCCATCAGACTCACTCCACACATCTACAGTTTCATGCCATGGCAACAGACAACTTTGACTTTCTCACTTTTCTTTTTTTGCATATCTCATATCTTCTCACATATCACACTTGTCACCTGCTTAATCATTTGTACCAGCCAAAATAAACATCTTTTCACTCACTCATATTCACTACCTTGACTTTGCTGTCAAGAGTTACCTTTTGTTCTTTCTTCCTGCCATATACTGAAAAAAAGTCCTCAGTATCAATCTTATAAAGCCCTTCTATGACTCATATGCCTCTATCACATCTCTTTTTGCCTATCAGCCAGTTTTTGAAGCACCTTCAGTCTATTCACACAGGGAGCATTCATTCCATAGATGTGCCACAATTTTTGTCAAACTATTGATCCTCTCCACCACCACCTTCATCCCAGTCAAATTCAGAGAACAAGATCTGTGTGCAGCTGTAATAATAACCTTCTTATGCCTGCTTGTTAGTGTGTTCATTGACAACTGAATAATCTGATGGACTGTTTTAGCATACTTAGCAGTATGCTCTCTAAACTTCAACACCCTGTCCACAATCACTTCCCATAATTTCCTGGCTTTGTCACTTTCCTGCAGTTTAGTTCCATCAATATATACATGACTTGTGATCTCTTCTTCCCAAAGTGCATCACCTTACACCTCACTACGTTAAACTGGCACCATTTACCTTTGCCCATGCTGCTAGTATATTCAAGACTACAATAAGTAGGAAGAGTGATAGTAAATGAAGTTAATGTAGAGATCTGTAGGATCTCTACATTACCTTCGTTTACTATTGCTCTTCCTACTTTTGCATCATCAGCAAACTGAAAATTTCCCATCAAACATTTGATGTATACAAATTAAATAACAGAGGACCAAGTACTGAGCCCTGGTGTGTGAACCATGTTAACTGCCTTCTTCTGGACTCAACCCCTCCATAAGCTGCTTTTTGGTATCTGTTCATCAGCCACCTTCTAATCCAAATCACCAGACTCATATTCATCCCTATTTGCTCCAGTTTATGCAACACAGTGCTGACCTATGCCATTGCTAAGGTCAGCACTATCACTAAGTCCATTTCCTTTATCCAATAGTTATTTAGGGAATAGCAAACAATGTAAATTATTCAGCTTCTATAAATAATTTTATGCAGTATATTTGTTCTATAAATATTTCTACAGAGTTTTGCTAATACGTTTCTTGTTGTTTTCATTATATAAAAATTGTTTATATTTTTGCCATAAAAAGTTTATTCAGAGTGTTAGTGAGTTTTTTTTTCCTCCTTAAAAAATCCCCAAAAGTTACTTATAAAAGTTACTACTGTTGCTGCTTTGCCATTTCTGAAATGAGCTATCTTTGACATATAATCTTTTCTGCCCTAGCTACAGGTAGTAGCTATGGCAGCATTTGATGCCCACCAAAGTATAGATGTGAAGCATATGATAGATTTGAAATAACTTGAATGAAAAGTGCAAGTCATCAGTTATCTCCATTGAAAGTTTGACAATTCTTCACACTCAAGAGAACTGCATTAACTCCCATTCATAGCCACATCTTAGAGACAGTACTACTAAAAACACAAAATGCATAGCATGCAAGGTAGCTGTAAATTTACCCAAAGATGTTAGGCAGATAAACATGTACTGTATATTTTTATATTTCTGTCCTTTTTATTATAGAATTATATGAGGTGGTCTGAAAAGTTCTCGGCCTCGACCATAGATGGCAATAATTCAGCAAGATTTTTTTTTCTGAGTTAGTACATCTGTCATAAGCCTCCATGTGAAATTGCAAGTCATTCTATCAAGTAATTTGTTTTATGCAGCTGTCTGAAGCAAAAGTGTTGTCTGTATTGGATAAAATTGAGTATCGTGCAGTTATAAAATTTTTTGTAAAAAAGGTTTAAAGCCAAAAGAAATTCATTTGAACTTCATAGAAGTTTATAGGCACTCTTCTCCTTCGTTTTCGACAATTAAGAAATGGACTGCTGAGTTTAAACGTGGCCATACCAGCCTTGAAGATGATCCACTTGAAGGATGTCCAAAAAGTGTAACAACACCAGAAATCATTGATCAAGTGCACGATATGGTATTGGATGACCAGTGAGTCAAAGTGCATGAAATTGCTGAAACTATAGGCATTTCAAAATAACGTGTAGGATATATTTTGCATGAAGAATTGCAAATGAAAAAGCTTTGCGCAAGATGGGTGCCGTGCTTGCTCGCAGCAGATCAAAAATGCACTTGCATGAAAATCTCCGAACAGTGCTTGGACCATTTTAACAAGAATAAAACTGATTTTGTGCGTCAATTTATTACTATGGATGAGACTTGGATTCACCATTACACACCAGAATCCAAACAGTAGTCAAAACAGTGGATGGAGAGAAGCCAGTTGTTCAGCGCCAAAGAAGACAAAGTCGGTTCCATCAGCAGAAAAGGTCATGGCATCTGTGTTTTGGGATGCTAAAGGCATTTTGTATATTAATTATCTTGAAAAGGGTAAAACAATAACCAGGGAATATTATTCCAATCTTTTAACCAGACTAGATGAAAATATTCATGAGAAAAGACCCGGTTTGCAGAAGGGAAAAAAAATCATCTTTCATCAGGACAGTGCACCTGCACACAAAGGTGTTTTGGCAATGGCAAAATTAAGGGATCTGCACTATGAATTGTTGAACATCCACCCTATTCCCCAGATTTGCGTCCCTCTGACTTCTATCTCTTCCCAAAACTAAAACCCATCCTCGTTGGTCAGCGTTTTGCTTCGAATCGAGAACTGATTGCAGCTGTAAAGGGATAGTTTGCAGATCTTACTGAGAACCACTACAGGGATGGGATAATGGCACTGGAGCATTGCTGGAATAAATGTATTAATCTTACAGGAGATTATGTTGAAAAATAAAAATAATTTTGAAATTATAAAATTATTTTTTCATTGTTAGGCCAAGAACTTTTCAGACCACCCTTGTAGTTATTGTTTATATCCAGAAATAATAAGAGAAACTACAATGTACTAATCTGTGATGTTTTTTTATCTTTGAAAGGGAAAGAAAACGTCATCAGTGGGTACAGGAAATGGTTGTGATAATTTGCAACATATAAATCTCATATCAGCCTGGAAAGTACTTTTTTTTATTAAATGACATCTCCAGGGAATCAAGAACTCATCAAGTGAGGCTATACATCACACATATTAGCTGTCATACTTTCCCTTAAACTCGTTTACACTAAGTGCATTCACTACTTCAACAGGAGAACTATTCCACTTACTGTCTGTGAGAGAAAAATTAGCTCTTATCTGATTTACGCATAGGTTTCTGTGGTTAAGCAGTTCTGTAGGTAGTTTTTGGTATTGAGACCACATTGCGATATAAAGAGTTTATTAATAATAAACAATTAAAACCCAACAAGCTTCATGCATCATAAGACTTATATCATCAGGGGTAGTGGTACATAAAAGTTGTACACAACAAAAGCCTGTTAGCGATTAATTACGCATATTAATGTTTTTTATAACTTCACAACTGTTAAATAATTGATAAACCAGAATACAAATGACACATTCGTTACTGTATGCGGGTTGGAACATTGCTAGTTTTGTTGCTGTGGTATCACGTTCTGTGGTATCACATGTGGCAGTTAAATTTTTGATGAAAGCAGGCCATACTTGATGTAAAATTAAGCCCTGATTTTTATTGCATTGTGTAGGGATCCTAAGCATTTTTGATGCTTCTTTAAATTGTCTTGTGAAACAGTTATTATCAATATATGACATATTTCTTTGTTGCCAGAGTATTTGATGGCCAGTAGTAGTTGTGTGGAATGCCAGACCTGACATCAAAAAAAGAAGACAGCATAAATCAGGTCTTGCCTTAGTAATCTGCTTACTTTTTTATAAACAAGTGACATTGGAGTTGGATAAGGGAAATGGCTACATAGTGATATTGTTAGACTCTGTAAAAGAATTTGAAGAGATTCCATACAGAACTCTATTGAATAAATTGGTCCAAATGGGGATGGATATGAATCTGGTGATTTGAATTAGAGGGTGGCTGATGGCACATCAAAGAGTGGTTTATGAAGGAGTTGAGTCCAGGAGAATGCAAGTGACCAGTAATGTGCCACAAGGTTCAGTACTTGGCCATCTGTTATTTAATTTGTTTATCATTGATATAGGAATTGATTTGACAGGTAATATTAGTTTTTTGCTGACAGTGCTAAACCAGGAAAAGCAATGATAAATGAAGGTGATATAGAGATCCTTTCGGAGGACAGACTAGTAGTATGGGAAAAAGTAAATGGCTATCAGTTCAGTGTGGCCAAGCGTAACGCGATGCACCTTGCAAAGAGATCAGAAGCTGTGTACAATATTGACAAAACTGAACTGCATGGAACTGATGAAGCAAGGGACTTGGGTGTGATTGTGGAGAGGGAGTTGAAGTTTAGAGGATATATTGTGAAAGTAACCAAAACAGCACATCAGATTACATGGTTGTTGAAGAACATACTAACAAGTGGGGATCGAGAGATTATTGTTCCCCTATATAAGCTTTAATTAATCAGACCACATCTAGACTACTGCACACAGATCTGGACTTCCAGATTCCATGGGATTGAAAAAGTGGTGAAGAGAATCCAGAGGTGAGCGACAAAGATTGTAGATCTGCAGAATGCTCCCTGTGAGAATAGATTGATGGTCTGTAGACTTCAAAAATTAGCTGATTAGCAAAAAAGAGGAGACATGATATATATGCATTTAAGTTATTAAAGGAATTTTATAGGATTGACACTGAAGAAATTTTTCAGTACATGGTAAAAGAGAGAGAACAAGGTGTCCAACGATATAGTGGAAGTGGAACAAGTGGAAGTTGTGTAAGAGTGTAGTTAGCAATGGTGTTAGGACTAGATTTTTTGCTGGAGGTTGGTGAATGGGTAGAATGGGTTGGTCGAGGTGGTTATGAGTGCTTCGTCAGTAAATGAGTTTAAGCAAAGGTGTGATAGGTATTGTATGAGTGATGGTTAGTGTGTGAATAATGGATTTCCCGCAATGAGTGTTCTGACTCCATGGAGATGCCTGCATAACAACGATAATAATAAATATGGCAGAACTGTGTTCTGCTGGCATTGAAATTATTGTTAGTATTAACATCGGACCTCCATAGAGTCAGAGATTCATTGTGAGAGGTACACACTATCCCACACAAAGCTCATCCAACCATGCCTTAAATCGATTCAATATGTCTACATTCACAACCCACTCAAGCAATGCATTCCACTCACCAACCACTCTCCATGTAAAGGCTAAAGTATTTACAAATGGCTACTCAGTGATACGACAAGACTTTGTCAAAGCATTTGACATGATTACACATAGAACTCTATTGCATAAATTGGAGCAAATGAGGATGGATATGAATCTGGTTATTTGGATTAGAGGGCGGCTGATTCACAGATATCAAAGAATGGTTTATTGAAGAGTTCAGTGAGAAGGCAAGTGACTAATGGTGTACCACAAGACTCATTACTTTTTCCTCTGTTGTTTAATTTCTATATCAGTGATATGGAAATGATTTGATAGGAAATATTAGTTGTTTGGCAACAATGCTGGAACAAATTTGGCAACAAAACAGGAAGATCTGTGAGCATCTGCTTGGAAGAACATGAAAGATACATTCGCTACTATTACTATGGCAGGTCGGGACTGGCAGACCACACTTTGGACACTCCTTCACACAGGATTAGATGGAGGAAAAAGAATGTGCTATTTAGGAGTCGTTATAGATCTGAAAGATTATTTTTTGAGTCAGCAATGGCTTTGAAGAATTCTCCCAACCTTAACAGATATGGTTGCATCAATTTGGTAAAAATTTGGGAGACGGTTATCCTAAGAAAAACTCCTGGATAGCTGCTTTTTTTTTTTTTTTTTTCCTGTTAGAGAGTGGCAAAAATAGGACTTTTGATCTTTTGTCTTTTGCAATTATATTGTTTCACTCACTCACTGTCGCGTATACAAGTGTGTTGTGCTCTGATGATGCTGAGTTGAAAATCAGCGAAATATAAGCGTTAATAAAACATCTTTGTGATAAAAGTGTGTGTGGTGTTTTTAATACCGTGAAAAATAAGTCATGAATAACCATCAACATCTAAGCTTATCTGTTAGATCTTTAAATTCATGTCTTTTAACTGTGGAATGAGAAAAGAGTGTGTACACTGTTCTCATTAATGTATCAATATCTCTGATTAGTTTAATTTCCTTCCATGTATCACAGATCCCCAGATCCTCACGGTGATCTACCCAATGTTGCTGGACAAGATGTGAAACTTCTAGTTTATTGCAGCAACACCATTAACTTTGCCCAGCATCACTGTGGCTCCATCAGGGTTAAACATCACCATTTTTTGGAGATCAGGTTTCTTTTTTGATAAAACTGTTTAATAGCTAACACAATGGAGGAGGCATCACATGCCTGCAACTGAATTATTCCGCCAAAATATGTTTTATATTCATTACAATCTTTAGGTCTAAACTTAAAATAGAAAATGAGACATTTGTTAACAGTTATATCAGTGCTTTCATCAATGGTTAAGGTGTGGAAATTTTCTAATGCAATTTGCTCAAACACATCATTTACAACAATTAAATGGATTGTTTCCAGAAATTCAAATGCATAATTTTTGCTTCGCCAGCTGTCTGGGAGTTGATCATACTTTTCCATATGTTCATTAATATGATGAACTGAAAGTAAAGAGTTATTCATCTTAACAACTAATAAGACACTGTCAATAAGAACTTTAATCTGCTCTGGATTTGAGCGTTTTCTCTCTCAGTCATCTGAACTTTCACGTAGCATATGCAGTACTCCTGTAGCTGGCAACGAACAGTTTTGTTGCATAGGTTTGTGTACATCATCCAGATGTATTTTACTTGTCAAGTGGCATTTCAAAAAGTCCAACTTCCAAGTGTCATCAGACTTCTTCCCATTAGCAAAATCCCCAGCAACCTTTGCATCACGACAATAAATACAAACAACACCAATTGTAGTATCATACATAAATATTTCACACAGCTGAATGTTTATCTACTCATGACCTTTTGCCGTAGCAGTTTTCACTATTTGATCCAGCCGTTCACTTTTAAAGCAGCTAGCAGTTCGTTTTCGCTTCCTTTGAATTTGACATGGTGCATCAGTTTTTTGCAATTTTGTTATTTGAAGAATGTTTTTTATTGTTTTTATAAATTTACAAATGTACACTATTCATTGAATAACTTGGCAAAAGCTGAACCAACACTAAACATTGCCGAGGGCAACACAAGAGCTAAAAGATATGCCTAGAGGCTAGATTTAATTAACTTGGTTGTATCTCAATGCGTGTATACGAATGTTATTATTTAGTCTACTATTTTAAAATTCCTTTTAAAAATTAGAGAATTTTGAAACGCTACAATATTTTTAATCGTACTCTAATTTAAGTTTTTAAAAGTATTTAATTATTTTTATTAAAATTATGAAACCATTGTTTTAATTTGTCATGATCTTGAACTAATTTGATCAGCTAATCACATTTGGGAATTTTCCATGAGTTAGGCCTGAGATGTAAACAAACCGTGCACCATTCTATATGCTACGTAAAAATTACACATTTAAGCCACAACTCTTTCACTTTGGCATCAAATCGCTAGCCTCAAATAGGGTTACTGTTAATAATTTATAAGTTTTGTGCACCTTCGAGAATGTAATAAAAAATGTGAGGTTATAGGCGCCGAGTTACCGTATTTTTGAAAGAATTTATAGATTAATGTTTAGGTGGAACTTCTTTAATTAATAAATTTTAATTTCAATCTAGTGTGTGCATATTTTTTGCTTTGTGCACTAGTTGCAAAACGTGTGTGCTCGCACATGTGCATAGCTTAGAGGGAACATTGGTGGGTGGTGAATGGGTGGAATAGTTTGACAGAGATGGTTATGGGTGCCTCATCAGTGAATGAATTTAAGGAGAAGTATGATAGGTATTGTACTACTGATACCTAGTGTGTGAATAATGGATCTCCCATAATAAATCTTCTGACTTCATGGAGATCATTCAGTTGCTCAGTGACCACTTTGCAAAGGTATATGATCCTAGTGAAGTTACTGGGAAATCACAGACACTTTAACCTGTGTCTGATATAGGTTAAAGCACTAATGTGGGAACAGAGGCGGATGAATTGGTGGTTCTTAGGATATTGCAGAATCTCAACGTAAATACAGCTGTGGAATTAGATGAGATATCAGCTAGGGCTTTGAAAGAATGTGCAAGGGAACTGGCAATACCTTTGACTCGGCTCTTTAATTTAAGTTTCAGCTCTTATAGAGATCCAAGAGAGTGGAAAGAGAGTAAAATAATTCCTTTGCATAAGGAAGATTCTAAGACTGCAGTAGCAAATTATAGTAGTACTAGAAAAATTGGTAAAAAAGAGAATTCAAGAATGGGTAGATAAAAATATACTATATGTGGGTCAGCATGGCTTAGTAATTTATAAACTTTTTATAATAGAGTAACAGCTCAGTCGGATAAAGAAAATGGCTACACAATCATGTTGTTGAATTTTGTAAAGCCATTTGACAGAATACCACATGGCACTCTGTTATGCAAATTAGAACCAATGGGGATGGATATAACACTGGTTAATTGGATAAGAAGGTGGCTTCTGGATAGATATTAAAAAGTAGGATATGGAGGAGCAGAATTGAGGTGAAAACAGTTGATGTACCACAAGTTTCAGTGTTGGGACCATTGCTGTTTAATTTGTACCTAAATGATATAGGAAGTAACTTGAAAAGAAATATTCAGTTGTTCACTGATGATGCAAAATTAGTTAGAATAATAGTAATTCGAGATGATGTGGAGAGCTTGCAGGATGATTTAAATAAGCTGTCAGTTTAATATTGAGAATAAAGTTATGCATTTTGGGATAAATAGATCACAAGCCATATATCACATTGATGGCACTGTCCTCCAAGAAATAGATGAAGTTAGAGATTTAGGGGTGTTAGTAGATAAAGTTAAAGTTTAAAGGACATATTGTTAAGGTACCCCATAAGATTACTTGGCTATTGAAGAAAACATTAACAAGTAGAGATACAATTTACAAGTAGTAAAGGAAGTTGTTATTCCTCTTTATAAGGCCTTGATATGCCTGCATCTGGATTATTGTGCTCAAATCTGGGCACCCTGGGTTTCTTAGGGATGAAGAAGCAGTGGATTTGTTTCAGAAACAAGTGATCAAGATGGTGAGTAGCCTGGGGAATGTTCCCTAGGAGGATAGATTGAGGGTGTGTGGATTGCAAAAGTTGGTTGATAGGAGAAAAAAGAGGGGATATGATAGAAGCATTTAAGTTGCTTAAAGGATTTTATAGGATAGATGCAAGGCAAATGTAGCACTTGGCTAGAGAGGGCCAGAAAAAGGGTTCATTCTTGAAAGTTGAATAAAGATGTGGTTAGAAGTGGGGTGAGGACTAGATTTTTTGCTTGGAGGGTTGTGAATGAGTGGAATGAGTTGCCAGAGTCAGTTCTGACAACCCATTCCACTCTCTCTCTGTTAATGGGTTTAAGGAGAGGTATGATAGATTGGGTCTTCGGGCTCCATGGAGGTACCCATATAACGATGGTAATAACAACAATAATACCTGTATAATAATAATATATCTGCAGTTCCCTGAGCTGCAAGTCTTCTCAATCATTTTCCAGATTCACTCATTATGATTTGAAAGAAACCATTATGAAAACATACAAATTAAATTCAGCTAAACTCTTCTTAACATGCAAATAAAGCAGTATCAGTATTAACAAATATTCTTATAATTAACTTGATGTTCCTGTGGTGAAAATAGGAAGAAAAGAATTTTGTGTACTTGGTTTTGGCAGGAAAAAAAAAATTATTATTGTTTTTATTAAGAGAGACCTCCGGGAAGTCAGGGACTCGTCGAAGGAGGCTATATACTACATGCACCAGCTATCATACTTATTCTTGAATTCATTCACACTGCTTGCACTCAAACATCTAATGGCAATCCATTCCAATCATGCACCATCCTATGAGAGAGAAATCTAGCCCTCACCCCTCCTTAGCGGCATTCATTCTCAGCTTCCACAGATGCACTCTTGTCCTTTTCCCACCCTCCATAAATTGAAAAATTCCATCAACTGAAATCCTGTATGACCCTTTCAGAAGTTTGTAAGTCTCAATTATATCACCTCTCTTTCTCCTATTTGCTACTGGCTGCAGTCTACAAATTCCCAATCTGTTTTCATAACCATTATTCCACAATCCTGATATAATTTTAACACTCTCCTCTGCACTCTCTCCAATTATATCAGAATCACAATGGAAACCAGACAGGCACACAATAGTCAAGCGAGGTGTTATCAACGCCTTGTAAAGAGGCAAAATGACATCCTTATTTTTACATGTGAACATTTGTTTCAGCATTGCAATTGTCTTTTGAGTTGTATTTACGATCTTTGCCACATTGTCCATGAACTTCTGCTTCCTATCTACTAACACTCCAAGATCCCTAGCCTCGTTCACTTTCTTCAAGCATAATCCCACCAGTGTAATACAACAGTAGATATTTAATCATGCTGAAATGCTTAACTTTACATTTACTGACATCCATTTTCCCATGCCCACAATTCCAGTCTATTCAAATCATTGTGCAAGTATTGCATATCAGCAGCATTCCTAATTGCCCTACCTATCTATACATCATCACCAAATAGCTGTATGTCACTTGTCAAATCCTTCACAGCATCGTTAATGTATAGATTGAATAACAGTGGACCAAGCACTAATCCTTGTGGTACATCACTGGTTACCTTAAATCTTGCAGACTCGCATCCCCATATACCACTTTTTGATATCTGTCAGTCAGCTATCATCTTATCCATGCTAATATTCTATAATCCAAACCCATATTCTCCAATTTATGCAACCGTCTACCATGCTGTATTCTGTCAAAAGCATCAGCAAAATCCCAAAGTATCATGGTGTATCCATTCCCCTTGTCTGGTTCAATGGTAACATTGTTATTGAATGTGAGCAAGTTGGTACCTTCCCTTAGTAAACCTATTCCTGCAGAATCTTCCTTGAAATTCATATTAAACAATTTGGTCAACAGAATAGCCAGTTCAGCTGAACACTCTTTTAGCACACATGCTGATATTCCATTAGTCCTTATTGTTGAATTAGTATTCAGTTTATGCAACAAGTCTAATACCTCGTCCTCGTATACCTGAATTTCTTCATCCAGTGAAGAGGTAGCAGCAAGCTCAATGTCACGTTCACCAGGTTGATAGCTTTTAACAAAGTGGGCACTCATTAGTTGAACAACCTCTTCTGCATCTGCAACCCTCATGCCATTTGCATTTAAAAGAGTTATTCTTTCATATTCATTCTTTCTTTTACTTGCAGCATATCGATAGAATTCTTGTGGGTTGTCTTCAGCACTCAGAGCCACTTTCTTTTCATACTTGGACTTTGTTTTCCGTACAACAGGTATGACCATTTTAGCCTGCTGCTTATAATTTTCATAATGCACGTGGTATTCCTTTTCTTACGAATCTGTTGCTCAATGAGATTACACGTCCATTTGACCCCTACCCTATTTATTCTTTCAACTCTCGGGACACACACTCAGATATCGCGTCATTTAAGTATTGTTTAAATACCTCCCATGCACTGTAGATATTCTTTCCATCCATCAACCAATCCCATTCCACTGAACTCAGTATATTCCTCAGATGGTCATAATTTCCTGCTCAGCATGTAACCTTTTCTGTATGGAACATTCATTAACTTAGTCACTTTCCAAGTGATTACTGCATAATCACTGTCACCAACTGGAGGCAAAATAGTTACATCTTCAACTGAAACACCCTCTGACACTATAATCAAATATAACACTGTTTGACCTCGAGTTCCTTCTGTCACATGCTGCTTGAGGAAGTTGGCACACAACAGCTCAACAAATTCATTTTCATTCTTCTCATGAGATTCTACTGCTATCCAATCAGTATTTGGATAATATTGTTATTGATAGCGAATAAAAGTTGAGTAGCTCTCAGATGTGAACTGTAGACTAAAATATAGAAAGATTATTGAAAAAAAAATGAAAGAGTTTGAGAACAGGAACCAAACCTTGGAGATTCAGTGGTAATCCTTGAAGAAAACCCTGATTGATTCAGCCAGAGAGGCATGTGGTGAGGTTGTGTGCAAGGATAGAAAAATCAGAACTCCATGGTGGACACAGGAAGTTAAAGAGGCAGTGAAGGAAAAGAAGAAAGCATATCAAAAGTACCTGGCAAATAAGTCAGATTGCACTCTTAGAGAATACAGAGACAATTGTAAGAAAGCTAAACACTGTGTAAAACTAGCTAAACAAAAGTCATGGGAGGACTTTGGCAAGAACATAGAAAATAAATATCAAGAAGGTGGTAAGATATTCTGGAGGTTGTTGAAGAAGCTTAGAAATGGAGGAAAGAGTGCTGTAAAAGGAGTTAGAAATGATAAAGGTGACATGAAAATGGGAGAAAAAGATTTCCTCAAAGTATGGAGTAATTATTTCGTAAAATTGCTGAATGACACAAACAATGATAGCACAGTGGTAAAAAACACTCATGCAGTCAGGAATATATATCCATACTTGACGTAGAAAAAGACATCAAAGGCTTGAAATGTGGAAAGGCAGCAGGAGTACATGATATTCAACTGGAGATGCTGAAGTATGGTGGTATAAGAGTCTTACAGTGGCTGCACTGCATAGTTCAAAAGGGCTGGATAGAGGGACGAATTCCTGATGATTGGAGTAGAGCTCTGATAGTACCCATATATAAAAAGGGAAATAAAACTGAATGTGAGAATTACAGAGGTATTTCCCTACTGAGTGTTCCTGGCAAGATTTATGCCTGTATACTTGAAACGGTTGAGAAGAATTGTGGAAGAAAAGCTTGGTGAAGAACAAGCTGGATTCAGGCCAAATAGAGGCTGTCAGGATCAGATCTTCACTTTACAACAAATAGTTGAGAAAACATAGGAATATAACAGAGATTTGTATTTAAGTTTTGTCGATCTGGAAAAGGCATATGACAAGATGCCAAGAGAGAAGCTATTCAATACGCTGCAGTTATATGGTCAATGGGGCATTATATCAAGCAATACTTAGTCTTTATTTGAGTTGTAAGTCAGCAGTTAGAATTGAAGGAAGTACAGGAAGATGGTTTAATGTTAAATCTGGTGTGAGACAAGGATGTACATTATCCCCTCTGTTATTCATTATCTATATGGATCACATTATGAAGGAAAGTGGTATTAAACATGATATCAGAATTGGAGATGTTAATGTCAGCTCTTTGCTTTATACGGACGATTTTATACTTTTAAATAAATTTGCTACAAACCTGCAAGATTCGCTGACTAAATTGAATAACTGTTGTAATAGATATGGCATGACGGTCAGTAATAAAAAGACAAAGACAATGAAAATAGGCAGAATCGTTGAAAATGTCAACTGTATTGTGAATGGAGAACCTGTGTAACAAGTAAAACATTTCATCTACTTAGGCACGATTTTTAGTGAAGATGGTAAATTAAATATGGAAATAGACAACAGAATCAACAAAGCTGGTATGGTATGGTAGGAAGTCAATTGAATAAATTCATATGGAATAAGATTGAAATTAGTCAGAACACTAAACTAGCTGTATACAAGACAGTGTTCAAACCAGTTTTAACTAATGGATCTGAGAGCTGAGTCAATAGTAAAACACTTGACCAACGACTAGAGACCACAGATATGAGAGTCCTGGGAAAGATTAGAGGTGTGAACAGATGGCATCAATGGCAATATCATATTAAAAACGAGGATATTAGGAAAGAACTAGCCATTGTCAGCATCCAGTAATGCGTTAGCAGAGCTAATCTCAGGTGGTATGGTTACTTAAACAGAATGGATGAGGAAAGATTAGCAAAACAAATGTTCTCTGCCAGGTTGGCAGGAAAACGACCCAGAGGAAGACCAAGATATAGGTGGATTGATACAGTACAAAGTGCTTTAGACGATAGAAATATAAGATCTGATAATGTTGGAGTCTTGACAAGTAACAGACTAATTTGGAGGAAAATTGTAAATAGGAAGTTAGTAATGATGTAGGTTTTTCATGTAGTACTATCATATCCTGTACACCCCTTGAGGGTACATGTCAGGAATTTGATGATGATGTTATTGATCTTGTTAGATTCCATCTCACACTAGATGGCTTCAAACTCACTGTCGCATGAAATACTGTTAGTAGTAGTACTACAATCATGGGTCTCAACCAGTCGTGGCCAGTGAAAATTTTAAGTGGGGGTGCTGCATATACAAAAAAAAAAAAAAAAAAAAAAAAAAAACACTTTTTTTTCGTAATCAGTAATGAATTTATTAATAAATAAATTTACATATTAAAAATTGCTTTATTAAAAATATTTCATCCTCACCACGAACAAACACCAATAATAAAAGTTTCGTATCAATAGCAATGACAAGTGCAAGCGAATATCGGCGTTAGATCGCAATGCATTTGTTTCGTGTAACGATAATTGAAAAAATATAATTCTTTTCATATTTTCAACAGTCACACTCGTCATAATTCAGCCTTGTATGTATAATAAATAAATAATTATATGTTATTTTAACAAAATAAAATAAGATTTATGAAAAATTAGTTCACCACGAACACACGCCAATAACAAACGTTTCATATCTCACAGAAATAACGAGCACAGGCATAAGATACACTGCCCAAGCGGCAGTGTATCTAATGATGTAAAATGCAATGAATATCGGCGTTAGATCGCAGTGCATTTGTTTCATATAAGATAATTGAAAAAATATTATTTTCATATTTTCAACAGTGACACTCGTCATAATTCGCCTTGTATCTATAATAAATAAATAATTATATGTTATTTTAACAAAATAAAATAAGATTTACGCACACACCAATAATAGACGTTTCATATCTCACAGAAATCAGGTGTATAAACATACTAAAAATGCACTGCTGCTTGAGCAGTTACAGTTGGGAATGATGTAACCGTGCAATGACAAGCGCAAACTATCACCGTTAGATCGCAGTGCATTTGTTTCATATAAGATAATTGAAAAAATATTATTTTCATATTTTCAACAGTGACACTCGTCATAATTCGCCTTGTATCTATAATAAATAAATAATTATATGTTATTTTAACAAAATAAAATAAGATTTACGCACACACCAATAATAGACGTTTCATATCTCACAGAAATCAGGTGTGTAAACATACTAAAAATGCACTGCTGCTTGAGCAGTTACAGTTGGGAATGATGTAACCGTGCAATGACAAGCGCAAACTATCACCGTTAGATCGCAGTGCATTTGTTTCATAATCTAAAGCATTAATCAAACAATTCCAATTATTAACTATTCAATCAATGTCAAAACATAAGCTGTAACTTTTAACATGTTGTATTGCATTTATATAATGTTGTAAGCATTGTTATTATTTATAAACACAAACAAATTTTAATTTTTTTAATTTTTTCCTTGGGGGTACTGCAGTGTCACAGTGCTTATGTATGGGCCGCCACTGGTCTCAAATCTAACTGGATTCAAATCATCCGATATCATTAGCAGCACACCCCCTTCTCTCCTATCCTTTCTATCCTTCCTAAAATAGTGTACCCTTTACACTCGATACCAATTAGTATGTCTAATTCAGATAGCAAGGTCTCACTAATGCCTACAATCTGAGGTCCCAACATATTGACCAAGTCAACAAACTCGACCCCTTTGTTTCTGATACTCCTAGCATTTGTGTACAAACATAATAATCTACCTACTTGTTCTTTTGTATACTCTTGTATGCGGTCTGCATGACACAGTTGGACAACTTCCAGATCTGTTTTCTTCTCTAGTGCCTTATATATGTAGACATCTTTGCACACATTTGATGGGTCCAAACTGGATGAAATTGTTCTCCCCTTGTCAACATTTCCATGACAAAGCCCAATCCTGTCATTTACACAATTATATAGCATTGTTGCTCTTATACTCACATTCTTGCCATTCTTCCCTTAATAATTTAGTTTTCCTGAGGCTCTGTGTTAGGTTTCATACCAGTTATTAGTTTTTCTAGACTCTCGATACCAGATGCATTCAGGTGTAGGCTGTTCCTCTTATACAAATCCAGTCTTCCCTCAAACTCACTCCACACATCCAAAAACTCGCATCCATTCTTTCTACACAGCCTACACAACCCTTCTTCGTAATTCATTTTTATCAAAGGTATAACTCAATAATAATAAAATGACATAGTAAATGAAATTTTGTGCTGGAAAGATCACATCCTACCATGAAAGAAAAGACTGCAGAAAATGAATTTAAAAAGAAATTAATTTTCTGCTAGTTTTCATATGTGCCATTTTTGAAGTAGCAACTTTGACTATTGTTTCATGCCAAAAATGTATAGGTACATCGTTCCCAAAAATGTTTACTTTATATGTAATTCATAGAGCAGCAAACACATACAGATTATGGAATTCTTGTGTCTGAGAAAGTAAAATTTTTTTTTATTCATCAGAATGATGAGATCTGAAATGTGTATACCGTCATCTTTTTATTAATACACCTTGAAGAGTAAAAGGCAAATTATTATTGTAAATTTTCTGTAGAAGAATATTAATAGATTCATTTATTTGGTACCGTATCTACTCATAACTGAGTAAATTTAAGGCTTGAGAAAATTTGAAACTTAGATATATGGAAATTTCACTTATTTATAACTACAGTAGTATAAACTGGGGAGAGGAAGATGCATGTAGCAATAAGGGAATGGAATGTCTAGAATTCTTGAGGGACAAATGTCTTAGGTAACATGTAATAGAGGGAACAAGAGGTTCGAGAGTTTGGGATTTGGTTATAGCATCAGAAGAGTTGATAATAACTGAGATGACATCTCTCCCACCAGTTGGAGAGAGTGACCATATGGTTTTGACTTGGAAAATGAATAGACATGCAGGAGTATCAAAGAGAAGGGAACGTATGTGGAATTATAAGACAGGTGATTATAATAGTCTAAGACGTCAACTTGGGGAAGTTTCATGTAGGGAGGAATTGGAAGGCTGCGATATCATTCGTGCATGGGAAATTATGAAAGAATATTTGTTAGTAGCAATGGTAAGTTGTATACCACGAGTGAACTAGAGGACACAATTTGGAGTAAAGTGGATGATAAACAATTATTAAACAAGAATTGCATGCAAAAAAGAGGCTATGGAAAAGATATAAGGAGACAGATGAAGAGAAGATGCATGAAGAATATAAGACACAGGCCAGAAGAATGACTAGTATGGTAAGGAAGACGAAACTCGAATATGAGAGGAGATTGGCCCTAAGATTCAAAGAAAATCCTAGGGAATTTTTTAGATATGTGACCAGTAGAAGGAGAAATAACTGTGGAAGAATGATATTGTGGGATAAAAATGGGAATAGAGTGACCGATGTAGAGGACATAGTGGAATTGTTCAATGAACACTTTATTGGAGTATTTCATCCTGGAGGAGTCAATCTTAATGTTAGAGGGATTGGGCAGGTTCGAGGTTTAGAGGTATAGGAGGAGAGTGTGTTTCAAATACTCAGTACTCTGGATGTCAGTAAAGCAGTGGGACTGGATGGTATTTCACCACGAGTTTTGAGAGAATGTGCTAGGAAACTGACAGTGCCTTTGACCTGGCTTTTCAATGAAAGTCTGGCTGCAGGAAAGGTGCCCATGGAATGGAAGGAAGGTAAGATAGTGCCATTGCATAAGGACAGTAGCAGACTGGAAATGTCTAATTATAGGCCAGTTTGTGTGTCATCAGTAGTTAATAAGATCTTGGAGAAAGTAGTGAAGGACCATATACAGCATTGGGCAGATGAGGGTAATGTTATCTGTGAGAGTTAACATGGATTTGTGAAGGGGCGCTCTTGTTTAGCAATATGCTAGTCTTTTATGATAAAGTTACAAGAGCATTAGATGAGGGAAAGGCATATACTACCATTTTCTTAGACTTAGCGAAGGCATTTGACAGGGTGCCACATGATAAGCTGATATTCAAGTTGCAGCACATGGATCTGGATGTCAGATTGGTCAGTTGGATTCAGGATTGGCTGTCTAATAGGTATCAGAGAGTTGTGTATGGTGGGGCAATTTCAAGGAAGCAGAGGGTTACAAGTGGGATTCTACAGGGCTGAGTACCGGGACCTATATTGTTTAACTTTATATCAATGACATTGTCAGTGGATTGCAAAGGGATATTCAGTTGTTTGCGGATGATGCGAAGCTGGAGGAAGAAGGGGAGACGAGATCTGGGATTGATGATTGATAGAAACCTGAAATTTAGGGGACATATTGCAAAGGTGGTGAAGGTAACACAGAGGATCGCTGCAATAATGAGAAGGATGCTGACCTGAAGAGATAAAACAGTTATCATTCCATTGTATAAGACCCTGATCAGACCACACTTAGACTATTGTTCTCAGATTTGGTCCCCAGGATTTGAAGGGAATAAATTAACTGTGGAAGGGATACAAAGGCAGATAACAAAGATGGTTTCAGGACTGTACAATGATAGTTTTGAGGATTGGCTGAGAGAATGTGGACTGCAGTTTTTGGTGGATAGAAGAAGGAGAGGTGATATGATTGAGACTTTTAAACTGTTGAGAGCTGGTTACAGGGTTAACACTGGGGAGTTCTTTTGCTTGGTTGAACAGTGGAAAGGAGTGATGATAAGAGGCCACCCTGGAAGTTACGAAAGGAATATCTGTGAGCAAGAGGGTGAGGAGTGGTTTCTTTGCATGGAGGATGGTTGATCCATGGAATGCATTGCCTGATGAAGTGGTGAGAGCGAGAATGGTCAATGAGTTTAAGGAGTGGTATGGTAGACTTTGTGTTTGTTAGGGGGGGGGGCCTCCCCTCGATGAGTCTTTTGACTCCATGGAGGCCTGAATAATAATAATAATACATTATATATACTTAAATAAAGGGGATATTAGATCCCACATAGTTTTAAAACCGAATAAGAAACTCAAAGATTGGAATCAGAGAGTTTCTTGCCGAATATAGTAAACTATAAAGTATCGGCGACACTAGCGTTAGCAAATGCAAGTGATCCTAGTATGTAGTACAATACGGGGCAACTCGTTGCAAAGGTGGGGGAAGTTCAGATTGCTATTCTTAGGTATTTTCCATAATGTAAAAACACATTTCCTAGGAAATGTGTTGTTTTTTATGAACAACACATTTTCCATAAATGTGTTGTTCACAGTTGAACTGTTTTTCTGATGATTTAATGGTTATTAGAATTTAAAAATTTTTTTTAAAAAATGTGTTGGGTTTGGTTTTTTATTTTAAGGATTGTTCCTTGAGAATTTACAATTTTAATTTGTAAAATTTGGCCAACAAATAACAAAAGGCCTATAGAAAATTGGATTTAATTGCCTTTTTCATGAGCCATTAGTTTTTTATTGCATAAAAAAATAAAACCTAATTCTTTTTTGTTAGGTTGCAGAAGATGCTAGAGAAATGGAAGACATAATGGATGGTAGTCTTCCATTGCATGGAGAACCCATTGAAGAAGCAAATGAAGTCGGGTTTTCTCCTCTTGTTACAGCATGGACATTTATTTCATCTTTCTTTTCATCTCTTATTCCAGGACAGCCTGTGCCTGTAAATATAAATTAGATTGATGTGAATTTTTTTTATTCATCAGAATGATGAGATCTGAAATGTGTATACCGTCATCTTTTTATTAATACACCTTGAAGAGTAAAAGGCAAATTATTATTGTATATTTTACAGAATGAATAAATTACCATAAATTGTTTAAAAAAAAAAAAAAAACATTTATCTTAGGAAAGTAACCTCTTTTTTATTCATGCACAACACCTATACTTCACTAATAACTGTTTAGAAGTCTTAATTATGTTTTTATTTCATCATTTTTGTGTGATAAGAAGAAGAAATTGAAAAATATTTTTGAGATATTTCACAGTAAGAAATGGAATATTCAAAAATATCTTAGTGTTATAGATTGTTTGATTACTTTAATTTTTATATTTCATTAATGTCAATAATGTGGGAATAAATTTGTACATAAATATATCTCTCTTCTTTATCTGTACAGATTTTTGTACATGCTAAATTGTATATTGCTCATTTTAAATATTAAGATTGAAAGTGCTACTTGTTATGAGATTAAGAAACGGTGCTTGAAGTGACATTTTTGATGAGTTAGTATAATGATTTAATTTTGTTCATAACATTAAAGTACTCTGTTACTGCAAGAAGCTGTAGTAATCATAAGCAGGAATTTATATTTTAACTATTATGATTTGATGTTATGATAACATTAAATTGTTTGTAATCAGCCCATTTTACATTAACATAAAGTATCGATGAAATTCATGTCTAACATTTATTTTTTATCAATTGCACTATTCCCTAAAATGCATCTTATTTTTCCAAGTACCTTTTTCCAAATTTTGTTGGTTCATTCTTAGTATTGAATGTTTGTACTTTTTTTTTTTCATTCAATAGAGAAAGTTTTATTTCTGACAGAAGATTATGATTATGGCCAGTTTAAACTTCCTTAAGATACAAAACTGTTATCCTCCTAGTCATTGATTTTGTTGCTTTTCAGAACTGCTGTAAATATTCATTTTTAATAACTTTAGAAAAATAAAAAAAAAGTAGTTATAATTCTTCACCATGTAGTACTTGTTAGTTGATTTTTTAAAAAAAAAAATGTATATGCATATTCTTTCAATAAAAGAAAAAGTATATGTTTGGCATCAGTTTTTTAAGAAATTGTGCAGCATCATTTTCAGAATCAAAAACTTATAGATACAGCATTCTTAGGAACAAAATTTCATAGTTCCATTGCACTAGGGTGGACATGATGGTAGAATGCAAATATCAGATGATACATTATTTTGTATTTCTTCTGTGGTTGTTAAGACTTGGGAGAAATTAGCAACAGGTCATATTCAAATTTGGCAAGTGACAGTAATATTATCTGTAAAAGTCATCATGGATTAGTAAAAGTAATTTGCCTGCATTTCATAATTAAGTGACAAGAGCAGTTGATAAAAGAAAGGGTTATGCTAGCTTCTTTTGTGTGTGTGTGTGTGTGTGTGTGTTAAGAATACCAATTGCACGCACGCAAGTAATTTTATAAACTTGGTTTTTTTTAAACACACACACACATATATATATATACAGATAGATAATATAAATAGATATCTGCACTGTCAATCTCATCACTTTCCACCACAAAAGCTCACAACTATCTCTACCTTAGGACACAGAGCACGCTCTCTTTTAAATGAACCAGATGAGCTCCAAAAAGAAATTAATCAGCTTTCTCTGATCTTTAAACAAAATGGATATTCTGAAAAAACGATTAAGAAATTTCTTCTGGATCCTCCTAGGCAGTGTACTACAGAAACTACTAATTTTAAAGGTAGCATCTCCATCCCATACGTTAGTTCAGTCTCCAATAAATTGGCTAAAGTCCTTAAAAAATACAACATCAGGACGTTTTTCACTGCACTACCTAAAATCCGTTCTCTTATACGCCATCCGAAACCTATTCATCACAACCTAAAATATCCAGGTGTATACAAATTATGGTGCGATTGTAATATTCCTTACTTTGGACAGACTAACAAATCTATTGAACTACGTATAGAAGAACATAAGAGAGACATCTATAAATAAAAGATCACATGCATCAGCGCTATCCAGTCATGTTCTTTTCGCAAACAATCCTCATGATTCTCGTAGACAGGCTTATACGTTGGTTATGCATTACTAAATCACTTAAGGAATTGAACAACGTAGCTACGAGTATAAATTAAATTGCACTTTAATAAATAAAAGTGATGATGTAGATCATCATGAGTGATCCTCATGATGATCTACAAAGTCGCTCAGTTTGCTGGGATAAATCCGAAAACATTTTTCGCTACAGTGATGAGTTTGAAAGGAAAATTGCGGAATCCAGGGAAATACTCCTTAATCCTGAACATTTGAACAGCAATTTAAGTTACATCATCCCTGATAGCCATGCTGCAGTTGTTCAATACTGGCTTTCTCGAGAACTTACAAGCACGCACGCAGCAGACAATGGCGCGTTGGATAGAACAACTTGAAAAATAATTTATGTCAATTATGTATTGCATTTTTGCCTGTAATTCTCAGTTTTTTGTAACTTCAATTTTTATTATTGTGTTCTAACTTGAGTGGATACCTGATGAAGACTGAAACTAGTTGTATCATTCTCATTAAAACTTAATATTTTATCTCGGTTTAAAGTCATTAAATATCTATTTTTAAAATATATATGTATATATATATAGATTTTACAAAGAGATTTGATGGAGTGGATATTTAAGTTGCAACACATGGAGTTCACCTCACTGGCCTACTTTATTGAGTATGGGTGTGAAAAACCCAAGGTACCTGATGCTGGACCATAACTTACTTCATCTAATATACATCTGTTATGTTATCTGTAGACTGGTCCTGCCTCTTCTCTTTTTTCTTTCTTTCTTCCTTCTTGCTCCTTCCCACCCCCACTGCTATTAGTGTACTCAAGGGCTAGGGGCGAATCTTTCCTATTTTGCTATTTAATTTCATCTTATGCAGTGGGAGTCTGCCTCACCTACGAGGGTGATCAGAAAAGTTCTCGACCTCAACCATAGATGGCAACACTATCAGCAAGATTTTTTTTTTCTAAGTTGGTACATCTGTCATAAGCCTCCATGTAAAATTGCAAGTCATTCTATCAAGTAGTTTGTTTTATACAGCTGCCTGAAGCAAAAGTGTTGTCTGTATTGGATAAAATTGAGTATCGTGCAGTTATAAAATTCTTTGTAAAAGAAGGTTTAATGCTTAAAGAAATTCATTAGAAATTCATAAAAGTTCATGGACACTCTTCTCCTTCATTTTTGACAACTAAGAAATGGGCTGCCAAGTTTAAACATGACCGTATGAACACTTGGGGATGATCCACCTGTAGAACCTCCAACAGGTGTAACAACACTAGAAATCATTGATCGAGTGCATGATATGGTATTGCATGACCAGCGAGTCAAAGTGCGTGAAATTGCTGAGGCTACAGGCATTTCAAAAGAACGTGTAGGATATATTGTGCATGAAGAATTGCAAATGAAAAAGCTTTGTGCAAGATGGGTGCTGCACTTGCTCACAGTAGATCAAAAACGTACTTGCATGAAAATCTCTGAACAGACTTGGAGCATTTTAACAAGAATAAAACTGATTTTCTGTGTCGATTTATTGCTGTGAATGAGACTTGGATTCACCATTACACACCAGAATCCAAACAGCAGTCAAAACAGTGGATAGAAGCTAGTTGTTCAGCACCAAAGAAGACAAAGTCGGTTCCATCAGCCAGAAAGGTCATGGCATCGGTGTTTTGGGATGCTAAAGACATTTTGTATATTATCTTGAAAAGGGTAAAACAATAACCGGGAATAATATTCCGATCTTTTAACCAGACTAGATGAAAAAATTCATGAAAAAAAGACCAGGTTTGCAGAAGGAAAAAATCATCTTTCATCAGGACAATGCACCTGCCCACAAAGGTGTTTTGGCAATGGGAAAATTAAGGGATCTGCACTATGAATTGTTGGAACAGCCACCGAATTCCCCAGATATGGCTCCCTCTGACTTCTATCTCTTCCCAAAACTAAAACGCTTCCTCACTGGTCTGCGTTTTTCTTTGAATCAAGAGGTGATTGCAGCTGTAGAGAGTTATTTTGCAGATCTTACTGAGAACCACTACAGCAACAGGATAAATGTTGCTGTAGTGGTTCTCAGCAACATTTATTCCAAATATTCTTTATTTGGAATAATAAAGAATATTTGGAATAAATGTATTACTCTCAAGGGAGATTATGTTGAAAAATAAAAATAATTTTGAAATTATTAATTCGTTTTTTCATTGTTAGGCCGAAAAGTTTTCAGACCACACTCATAGTAGGCAGAAGTTCCAGTCCACCTAGCGAACATGGAATGAATTGGAGAACAATTCTTCCCAGATATATGGGAAGGACCTCTGCAGCCCTACCACTTTTTTCTTGCAGTGACTTCACTCCAAAATGCTAATAATACACTTGTGCCTTATAATATATGTCATGCTGCATCAGTTGTCACACAGAATAATCAGAGCCACATGCATAGTTTAGGCAGAGGATCCTGTTTGAAAAGTATATTACAGTCTCCAACAAAAGTCAGTGATATTGTGAATGAGGAATACAGAAGGTATAAGATTAATCTTAGAGGGTAATTTTACATAGGCACATGTAATGTTCAGAGTCTACAGATGGGTATATACGCTTGATATTGCCTGTAAAGAGACCGAGAGGTATAAAATTGGCATCCTGGGAATTACAGAGACCAGATGGAATGGCTAAGGTCACTTCAAAAAACAGGATGGTAAGCTAGTTGTTTACACAGGACGTGACTCAAAGCCTCATGGGGTAACTGCTACTGAAAACAGTTCAGGAAAGAACTCTTTTTGATTATAACCTCGTTAATGACAGGAGACATTGTATTTGACTTTAGGCTCATCCTACCAATGTGTCAATTGTGGGAGTTTATGCACTCCACACAGAGAGGCCTGATGAAAAAAGTGAAGAATTCTATGAGAATTTACAGACTGTTTTGTGACTGCCTACCAAGGCGAGATGTACTTTACATCTTAGTGGACTTTAATGCAATAGTGGGAAAGAGGATGAGAGTTAGGTCTGAATGTGGCATGTTTGGTCTTGAATGAATATGACACCCTTGGTGAAAGACTGTTGGTATTTGGCCACTAACAGATGAGTTATTACCAATACCTGCTTCAAGAAACACTCATGACAGACCTATACTTAGACATCTGACACTGATAGGTCAAGGCACCTAATTGATTACATCCTGGCCCTCCAGCAGTGGAAGACAAGCATTTCTGATCTGCATACTTGTCCTGGAGCAGACTGTGGTACAGACCATCGGCTAATAAGAGCTAAAGTAAGAATAAGACTCCTAAAACTTCCAAGTCAGACACATCCTACTAAATTGGATGTTAAAGTAATACCTAGTGGGTTCACGGAAACCATCAGCTTGGTTGAATGAATTTTTGGAGACTATTGCAGAGAACTCACCAGAAATTCTTTGGTAAAGAGTCAAGGTTATAATACAAGATACAGTCAAGAAGTATCTCAGCCCACTAAGAAGACCAAGAGACCCATGGAAATCAGATTCAACATGGGAACGACTCGAACGAAGGTAGGTTGAAAAACAAAGAGAGACGGGGACTGAATAATATAAGAGATTACATAGAAAAGTCAGAAGAGTTATCAAGCAAGACAAGGAAAAGTTTTATACTAATAAAACTTTTCCTTCAAGCAATAAATAGAGTTCCAGATGAGGAAGCACAATTATAAAATGTTTCATTTAGTTCGTGACCTATATCCCAAATCGAATGTCATCAAAGACAGGAATGGTTCACTACTAACAGTAGAATTGGAAATCAAAAACAGATGGAAAGAATACCGAGAGGAACTGTACAACAGAGTGGATAAAGAAAATTCGGAGGAGCCCTCTCACCAGGAAAATTTCGATTCAACTTAAGCATGAAGTTGAACGGAGAGTTAAGCAGCTTAACAGCAATAAGGCTCTAGGTACAGATGGAATTCCAGCAGATACAATTAAGGCCACATGTGATGGAGGGATAAGAGTGTTTCATAGATTGATTACAAGGATATGGGAGACACAATCATAACCTAGAGACTAGAAGTCAATTTTCATACCACTACATAAGAAGGGAGATAGGAATGATTGCAAGAACTATAGAACCATTAGTTTAATATCTCATGCAAGCAAGATTTTATTGAAGATCATTCTAAATAGGATTGAGGCCAAAGTTTAGAGAGAGATGTATGAGGAATAAGCAGGTTTTAGGAAAGGTAAGGGTACCAGATATCAGATCCTTTGCTTTAGACAGATCATAGAAAGTATAAAGAATTTAGACTCCCTATGGTGGTGTGTTTCTTAGACTACTCTAAAGCTATTGACTGTGTTCAACAATGTGAAACTAATGAAAAAATGGGTTTTTCCTCGACTCAGTATCAAGTTGATAGGTAACTTGTGCGGAGCAAGAATCCATAATAAGAACAGATTTTGGATTAACTGATTGGCTTCAGGTTGGAAAGGGAGTTAGGCAAGCATGTTTACTTTCTCCTCCCTTATTTAGAGTATATGCTGAGGACATCATGCGTGAAGCATTGGGTGAGCTCAAGACAGGAATTAGGATAGATGGTATGAGGGTGGTCTGAAAAATTCTCTGCCTCAACCATAGATAGCAACACTATCAGTAAGATTTTTTTTTTCTAAGTTGGTACATCTGTCATAAGCATCCATGTGAAATTGCAAGTCATTCTATCAAGTATTTGTGATATAGAATGCATTATCTGAGATTTTAATTAGAGAAGAAAATAAGAGAATTCACTAAGTAATGTGTGTTAATTAAATTGCTTATTATCACATCATAGAGCTGTTCTAATCAAAGGGAATGAAACATGCCAATGTGATTATCAGTCAATTAACTAAGTCTGTAAGATGAGAATCTAAGAGTCATATAATGTGTGTGTGGTGCATGGTTGATAACTAATTACGATTGTTAATGCGCACCTAGAAATTTCTTGTTTTGCGTGAATAATATTTAGTATTTGTGATATAGAATGCATTAACTGAGATTTTAATTAGAAAAAAAAATAAAAGAGTTCACTAAGTATTACATTTGAGTAATTATTCAAGATTAATGAATTTCTTGTATGAACGCTGTTTTGAATTCATATATTGTATGGTAACCATTAGATATCAGTAATTAAATTTTGTTTATATATTAGTACATAATGGTTTGGTCTCATTTTCTTGTCCTTTGCAATGCACTGATTCAAAAATAAAAATCGAACCTAAGCGGGAAACGTTGAAATAGTAAGTGAGAAAAGGGCCAGGACTGCAAAGCAAATTGATAACTTGGGGATGATAAAGAGATTTTGTTGTGAAAGATTTAATAACCTACTGGAATTACTATATTTCTTGCATCATATCAAGGCATGGATGGCACAGCCGTAAATCTAAATAAGGGCAAATATCAAGAATCGTGATCGGAGCTCGCTCCACCTCTACCACGAGTTGCCCCAGCTTGCGCTACCCTTTGGGATCAGTGCGGCAGTATCCAGGTATTTGCTTACGCTTGGAATCGCCGAACTTTATATAGTTTCTACTATATTCGGCATGAAACTCCTTGAGTTTCTTATTCGGCTAAGAAACTATATGGGATGTAATATCCCTTAACTTAAACAAGTTATATGTCGCCGAATTGAAGCCTTTGGCTCTTCACATATCTAATAAAATATTTCCAATGCTCTCGGGTGGAAGGAGTATAGAATACAGAAGGCAGGAATCTAGAGTATAAAAAGGGGAACGTATAAAATTAAGTGACGATATATTACACTATCGCAGCATCACCAGGATATATAGTTAAAGGAAACAGAAAATTTTACAATGGCGCAGCGTCGACAGGATACAAGAAAGAGAAAAGGGTTAATAATAGAGATCCAGAAACAACAAAGAAATAACGAGAAAATAACCCATATTTTTACAATGGCGCAGCTTCGACAGGACAAGATCCACGATAGATAAGGGATTAAAAAGTGGATCGAATCAGTTTTGTAAAAGATTAGACCAAAGTGCATTAACAAGTGTATATATATATATATATATATTTAATGATTAGAACTATTTGAAATTATATATATATATATATATATATATATATATATATATATATATATATATATATATATATATATATATATATATATATATTGTACAAAGCTTTTTCAAAATAAATGTGGATGTAAATGAAAAGAGGAAGAGTGATCGCTCAGAGAATGAAACTACCCAAAAGGGGGAAGCACCGGACGCCCGACGAGTCCAAGTCGCGGTAAGACACGAATAATAGCGGGTAATAAAAATGAGCAAGCCGAAGGAAATCGATTCAGAAAGCAACGATGTTGACCAAGAACGCGTATCGCAACGGAAGGAACACATGATTCGGACTGAGTGCAATGCTATCTCAAAGGTTGATAATAAAATGAGATTTGGTAACCTTCACCATAGGAGCACGCGGTTAAAAAATTTTTTACATCCATATTTCATGTCTGTAAAAAATTTTTTCATGAAAGGGTGGGCCTATGTAAAAGCTCGATGTTACAAAAATTAATAAAATCTCTAGTACATCGTTTAAAAAATTGTTTACATCCATATTTCATGTCTGAAAAAAATTTTTTTCATGAAAGGGTGGGCCTATGTAAAAACTCGATGTTACAAAAATTAATAAAATCTCTAGTACATCGATTTTTTACTGTAGGAACACACCTTAAAAACCTTGTATATAATGTATCTATGTTTTGTATGTTTAAACTTTGTATAAATATCAATATAAGCCCAAAGGGAATTAACTCGCTCATTGTTTAAGAGCAGAAGTAGGATGTTTGAAACCAAGGGTAATGTCTGTAAGTCGGCAGTTCCTTTTGAAACGTATTTACGACCTTCAAGCAGGTGATCTTCAAGGTCAGTTTTGAAAAGGGACGGCCTCCATCAGTCGGAAAGTCGTGTAGGCCACGTAGCCGGAGATCAAAGGGGAAGAATAGGATTTGTCGGCGAAAGTTCGAGAACTGCCAGTCAGGTGCTCTTGTACGGGGTTCTCGTAACTACGCGCAAGACATGTACGGGGACATTTGTGGTCCAATAAACTTAAACCAAAGTGCAGGGGTATTGAGAATATAAGGCTTGGAATTTGTTGAGAAGGGCTTCCTGTTTTCATCTTGCGTGATTTGTCCAGAAGAGGTCGAGAAGGAGAGGTGTCGATTAGTTATGGAGAGGAGACGGGAGTCCGTCCACGAAGGGAGTTTCCAGTCCGAAGCCAAGGATAAACCGGAGGTTACAGTCTAAGGGGAAATCTTGCCGTATTGGTTCAAGCCTTGCCGCTCTGTTTGAGTACGTGCATGCCCACCAACCTACGCAGTTCCTCGCTGGTCAATTCAAGACGCCGGAGGAAACCTATCCAGTGTCCCGATGGCTGACGCGATTCCTCAATAGTGCCCTGTGACTCCCATCAAGGAAAAGAAGAAAACACGGAACGGTGAAGAAACCCCTGAAGCCCCGGAAAAGAAAAGGAAAAGAAACAAGGAGGGAAGGCATTTGCAAGACAGTCAGAGACCCACGTGAGTCTGAATATTAATTATTTTGTTTGTGATTTAAGAGAATTCCCCTAAAGGAACTGTTGAACTATTTGATATAGAAAAATAGTGGTTTAAGCTACAAGAAACGCTCTTAGATTTGTGGGGAAAAAATATTATTGAGTTTAACATGAGCATAGTTAATTTCCCTAAGAAAGATTGGGCTAATTAAGATTTCCTTTGATTAATGTGTGTTAATTAATTGCTTATTATCACATTATAGAACTGTTTTAATCAAAGGGAATGAAATATGCCAATGTGATTATCAGTCAATTAACTAAGTCTTTAAGATGAGAATCTAAGAGTCATAATGTGTGTGTATGTGTGGTGCATGGTTGATAACTAATTACGATTGTTAATGCGCACCTAGAAATTTATTGTTCTGTGTGAATGATATTTAGTATTTGTGATATAGAATGCATTATCTGAGATTTTAATTAGAGAAGAAAATAAGAGAATGCACTAAGTAATGTGTGTTAATTAAATTGCTTATTATCACATCATAGAGCTGTTCTAATCAAAGGGAATGAAACATGCCAATGTGATTATCAGTCAATTAACTAAGTCTGTAAGATGAGAATCTAAGAGTCATATAATGTGTGTGTGGTGCATGGTTGATAACTAATTACGATTGTTAATGCGCACCTAGAAATTTCTTGTTTTGTGTGAATAAGATTTAGTATTTGTGATATAGAATGCATTATCTGAGATTTTAATTAGAGAAAAAATAAGAGAGTTCACTAAGTATTACATTTGAGTAATTATTCAAGATTAATGAATTTCTTGTATGAATGATGTTTTGAATTCATGTATTGTATGGTAACTATTAGATATCAGTAATTAAATTTTGTTTATATATTAGTATATAATGGTTTGGTCTCATTTTCTTGTCTTTTGCAATGCACTGATTCAAAAATAAAAATCGAACCTAAGCGGGAAACGTTGAAATAGTAAGTGAGAAAAGGGCCAGGACTGCAAAGCAAATTGATAACTTGGGGATGATAAAGAGATTTTGTTGTGAAAGATTTAATAACCTACTGGAATTACTATATTTCTTGCACCATATCAAGGCATGGATGGCACAGCCGTAAATCTAAATAAATATTTCCAATGCTCTCGGGGTAGAAGGAGTATAGAATATAGAAGGCAGGAATCTAGAGTATAAAACGGGGAACGTATAAAATTTAGTGACGATATATTACACTGTCGCGGCATCAGCAGGATATATAGTTAAAGGAAACTGAAACTTTTTACAATACTATAATGGTTTTTCTTTCTTTTCTTTTCTTTTCTTTTTTTTTTTCATAATGGCTTTCTGCACATAATCAGTTTCACGATGTCTAGTTCCTCAACAAATGACAGTGAAAAAGAGAAGAAAAGCAAAAAAAAAATGAATCGTTCATGTGTGTACAGAAGTGTTTGGGAAGGGAAATATCCATGGGTGAAGCCATGTGGAACAAATTCTTTTAAAGCATTTTGTAATATTGGCTTTCGTGAATTCAATATTACACATGGTGGAGAAAATGACGTTAAAAACAATCAAACAGTGATATCCACACAAAGAAAGAGAACAGCAGCAAATATGGAATGAAATTAGAAAGTTTTTTCTTATCATCTGGAATGGAAAGAAAATCAATAACAGCTGCAAAATCAGGTTTGGTTTATCACGCAGTGTAGTATAATTTATCATATTCAAGTATGGATTGTGCCAATAAAATGTGTCATGTTATATGTAATGACTTAAATTGCTTTAAAGGTTCAGTGTGGTAGGACAAAGGCTGAAATGCTTGTCTGCAATGTAATGGCCCCTGAATCAGTCTCCGAAGTTACCAGAGATCTAAAAAAAGTAGGTTACTTTTCTGTAGCTACTGATGCAAATAACAGAAAGCTCTGGCTTCTGTGTGTAAGATATTTCACAACTGAAAAGGGCATTGAATATAAGGTTCTTGATTTTTATGAGGATCCAGAAGAGAATTCAGATTCAGTTTTTTTTAATATCAAAAGTAGGCTTTACGAGCATTACCTGAGCCTACACAATGTCACAAACTACAGCACAGACCATGCCAGTGTGGGAAGAAACATTCAGTGTATCAGTTATTACCTAAGGCAAATAACAAAATAATAAAAGCCAATTTTTCAGCCCACATCATACATAACACGTGTAAGTATGCATGTGATGTTAAATATAGATATAGAAACAGTTGTTCTCAAAGTTTACAACCACTTTTGTTATTTCCCAAAAGGAGAGAAGAATTGCAGAGTTATTTTGAGTTTGTTGATTTAGAATGGCAAGCGGTTGTGAGGCATGTTTGTACTAGATGGCTTTTCTTGAAACCTGCAGCTGATAGACTTACTTAACTGAGATCCTATTGAGAGCTACTTTAAAAGCATTGAAGAATGTTCTGTTTTTCTGATGGAAATATTTGATGACTCGAAGGCCATCCAAGCCGAACTCTACTTTTTATTTTTTTCAAACGTTTCAACCATTTTTAAAGAATGTATCAAATTCCTAGAAAAAGAAGATTTGAGTGCATGAGAGGCATTTGACGTAGTCAGTGTTTTACGAAACAAACTTCTTAAAGACAAGAGGACAGGCTCTTTGGAAATGCCACTGAAGAGATATTAGAAGCCATGATCCCTCAAGAAAGCAATCAGTGCAAGTCAGACTTTCTTAAGTTCCATGAGAAAGCTTTGGAGAAAACAATATTTTTAGTCTGATGAAGAACTTAAACCTCCAAAGTGAATTGTCTTTCAAGCATCTCAAGGGACTGAAGTCACTTAAACTAGAATCCAACATTAGCCTGGATGAGTTTTATGAGGAATTCTGCCTGAGTTGTAATAAAATGAATACCACTAAAGTGGGCTACACAGCAGGCGAGACCTTAGGTATGAAATGGGAGGAGATTATTCAGAATATTGGTAAATAAAACATTCTCAATCTCTATAAGCTCATATGGTTTGTTTTAAGCATTCCTGGTAGTAATGCCTTTGTAGAAAGGGTGTTCTCTCTTATGAATTTAAAATGGACAGACTCAAGAAACAAGTGCTCAGCTGACATCATAAAAAGTGAAATCATAATTTGAAAAAATGTTAGAAATACTCGCAAGGACTATTTTGTTTGAACGAAACAAAACAGACAACTTTTAGAAGCAGCCAAATGAAATAAGAAGTACAGTTTCAAATCTTCAATTTCAAAAACTAGTAGACTTGTGCTCCTCAGTATTTTCTCTCCGTTAAAAGTGTTTCAAGTGATACTATAGTGAATTTTGTTCATTTTTAAGGTAAAATCATAGAAACTAAACTTTAAAATACAAATATTATTAAATCACTAATACCAGTACCAATGTATTCAATCTTTTAATTTTTTATAAGGTTAGAATTACATATTCAACTTTGGCTTTTTCATTTTATACATTAGGGGAGGGGGAGACTTTAATATTCGATAAGAGTGTCCCTCTTTAGACCTACCAAAAGGTGGCAACCCTAGTCGGTACAGTACGTGGATGTTGTTTCAATAATTATTAAAAAATAATATCTCGCCCTCTTCGAATGTGCCATATTTTGTAATACATCAGCCAACGCATTTTTGTTCGTATAGGGAGTAGGCGAAGCCGTTTAGCCCTATATAACTTTTGAAGACTGAGTGGGCAGTTCAATCTCCGCTGGCTGCCAATCAGAGCTAGCTGGCCCACGGCTATCACAAATTAAACGGCACGTAGTGCAGAGGCGATTCAACAAGTGCCTCCATCTCGTGGTCCCTAACATAATATTTTTAATGTCTGAAAATAGTGTGGGATCTACGGTCGATTTTCTTGACGAAAAACCGAGTTTCCGGGAGAAAAACCCGCTTGCCAGTGCCAGAGATCGATTAACTCGGGAACCGGTCGTAAAAGGCTTAGAAAAATTTCCTCTAGTCGCCGAATAGATTCGAAAGCAAGTCTTCCTTCGTGCGGTCAAGCGCCGTGGAGTGCAAACGCCACATCCACTGCGCTACACAGGCTACTGGGTAATACATAAAATATATAATTAAAGGTAAATTCTTCTTCTGGTTCCCATCTGCCATACGGCCGCTGGAGGGTAGCTATATGCTACCATGATAGGGAGAGATGATTATAAGCAAGGTGGTTTCCCGTTGCCTTCCTTGCAGTAAGTATTTATGACTGTAACCTGTGTGTTCACGGGGCCGGTTTGCCTGCTTGCGGGATGAAAAACCCCAGATAAACTGGTGGAAAAAACCCTGCTGCCCACGCCAAGACCGGCTAACTTGGCTATGGCTAGGAAGATCCTTAAGCTCCTCACGTCGTGGACGGGACTCGAACCTAGGACACTCCTTCCCCAGGCATATGGTTGCGAAGCGCAAAGCCACTAGGCTAACCGCGCGAACAAAGGTAAATTAAGTTTCTTTATTAATTATATAAGTTTAAATTAAACTTTGTTGCTTTCGTCAAGGTCTTAACAATGCCAAAACGAAAGAGTTTTAATGATGATTATTTGAATGAATCGAATTTTATTGCAAAATGAAAACACAACGACGAAGTTGAATGCAAAATCTGTAGACGAACGTTTAGTATTGCATATGAGGGCGATCGGATATTACACAGCAAATTAACAGTCCAAAACACAAATTGAGCATTTCTAGTTTCAGTTCCAAAAGTACTAATACTTATTTTATAAAACCAAATACCAGATTTATTTTTTATTTTGTAAAACCAACTGATGAAAATTGTCCTCTATTCAGAAAACCAAATACGGGAAATGGGTGAACCCGTGTCCCATATTTGATTTTCCAAAATTTGGCAATCCTAACAATGGGTAGGCCAGACTTGCAGACCAAGCTTGGGATTGTCCTCACAGAATCAACTTACAAAAAACACCACACTCCATTGATGGAATTTAGAAGAGAAAGACTGTTTTAAAATCTGCATCTGCCCTTCCTCAGAAAGCAGCATAATCTTAATAAATATGGATCCATAAATCTTACCAAAATATGGGAGAGACTAATTCTTCGAGATCCCAGATTACAACCGAAGGCTTCAATAGATTACCCCGCTTAGTTAGAATTCAAATTGTCATTAACATGTGTCACTTAGTTTTGTGTTGCCTTTCTGTGTTACAAGTTTTATGCTGTACTCCCTGAAGATATCTCTGTGACTAAGAGGAAATATCAAAATGGTATTTTTAATCCTTCCCAGTGCTCTTTAAGTCCATAGCTCTGCCATGAGTTGCTTGCAGTTTGAAAGTGCGCTGTCAGTGAATCAACCACAGAGGAGTATGTACAGAGTTAGTGAGTAACTACATATACATGGAGGCCATAATTAAAGGGGGGGGGGGGGGTAGCCCTGTAACGAAAAATGTGTTGGACGAAATTAAACCAAACTTGGTGTAAGTACACTGGTACATGAGATTTTGATTCACAGAAAAAAACAAAAAGTATGAAATTCTGCCACCGGTGGCCAATTGGCGCTAGAATCGCGAGATATTTGCATAATCTCACTGTTTCTGCGAACAAGTTAGTAGATATAGGGAGGACTGAATCGGATTCGCGTCATTTTCACTTATCAGAACGTGTGTTGCTAGTCAAACTTTACCATCATCGATCCTCGCTTCGAGAAATCCGGCGTTTGAAGGAAAGGAGAAAAGGTCTAATAACAACAAATCTTAGAAAAAACGATTTTATGATTTGAAATTAGCATACCTTTAGCAGTGAGACCAGGACGAGGGCACAACGGATTATTCCTCAACCTCTTGCAACTCCTATCATGGAACACTGAATGAATACTGCACAAGGGCCCACTGTGTTAAGGCACTATCAAGGAACTGGACATGTCATACTGAACTATGTGGAAAATCCTTAATCTTTGCTGGGTGTTTTCCCCAGCAAAGATGAAGGATTTTCATCTTTGACTGGGGAAATTTTCACCAAGAACGAGGCCATAAATCTCCTATACTCAAGCTTTGCTTCAGCAGTCTAGTTTCTTGCGAAAACTTGACTGCAGTTTGCTCTTATGTTCCTAAGTTGAATGGAATTGGATGATTCATGGCCTCGTTCTTGTGAAATGACAAGGCACATTTTGTCTGAACGGCAGTGTTAATTCAGACACATTCCGCATTTGAGCTGCGTATAACCCTCATGTGTGCAACCACACCCTTGACACCCGCCAAAAATCACAGTGTGGTTTGATTTCAGCTTATCGTTTATTATCGGTCCGTACTTTTTCGAAGAAATTCTCCCAACAGGACCAGTAAATTTTATTATTTCTGCTGTTAGATATCGAGAGATGCAGTGCAACTTTGTTGTTTGCAATTGCTGCAGCAAAGATGCCTGGATTCTACCATATTTATGTAGGATGGAGCACCACCTCATACTGGATTGCCGGTACAGTGAATGTTACAAAAACACTTCACAGGACATAGAGTAATTATTCGTGCATATCCGACAACATAGCAACCTCTTTCACTACATCTCCTGTGACTTTTGGTTGTGGGGCCATCTGAAATGCGTTGTCTATAAAAGACATGTTCCTGATTTAGCAACCTCAAAAGGCAGAATAACGCAGTTGTGTTCTGCTGCAGAACATGTCATTCACAAAATGCAGTTCATAGAACATCTGAAGGAAGAACATAGTGAACCACTCCTGTAAGTTATATGAATACAAAAATTTAATTTTTGTGTCTCATCTAGCCATTAATGTTTAATTAATCCCAAATCACACACTTATAGTGCCAAATGTGCCCTGGTGACAGAATTTTATTCTACTGTTTTTTTTTCCCTTGTCTAAATAAAAACCTCATCCTCCAGAGAATACTAACATTATGTTTCGTTTGAATTTCGTCCAATATATACAGGGTGGTTCAAAATTCCACATGCAAACTTTGAGGGGAGGTAGAGAACATCAAAATCGAACATATTCACATAGGAAACCATGACCGGAAACGCCACCGGAAGGTACCAACAGGGACACAAAGATACAGAAACAACACAAGGCAGTAAGTAGTGTAAAAAACTTTATTAGGCGTAACCGAAACAGTTCAGTAATAATTGGATACATAATATGGTAAACGAAGTGCATGACTGCCATCTCAACGTTAGTAAAAGGACGCATGTTTTTCGTACGACGTCGAAAGCTTGAATGTGGAAGCCCAATTGCTCACATGGAGCGATGGCAAACAGCGCCACCTATCACTTTCCAGTCATGCTTATATATATTCACATAGGAAAACATGGCGTTCCGTCATGCTTTCCTAGGTGAATATGGTGGATTTTGATGTTCTCTACCTCCCTTCAAAGTTTGTACGGGGAATTTTGAACCACCCTGTATGTATGTATGTATATATATATATATAGATTTTCAAAAATAAATGAATTTTGGCCGAATAAAATTATCATTTCCAATTGCAAGGCGGTTTCTTATTGCAAAAACATATTCAGTGATCAGTTAGTCAAATACTTAAAATTACTCATTTTCTTCATGAAGATTGTTTTCTTGATCATAAATTAGTAAATAATAATATTTGGTTGACCGATCAAGTGTTGATCAATTTTATTAATTAACTGGACCAACTAGTTTCGCCACACTTATCTGTTGGCTTCTTCAGGGCACTTACATATAGGTTTAAACACTCTCACAATTATGCGTAACTGCAAACTGACAAGAATAAAAACTGACTGGAATAATTACAAATAAAATAGTATCGAACGTGAGTGAAACACGTATCGCGTGTACAAGATCAGCTAGCTGTTGCTGAGGAACCTTCTGTAGTTTGTATTAAAGTTCATTTCTTCCGTTTTTAAGGCTCTGATTAGGGTTTTCCATATCTCTGTGAGTATTAGGCCTTGATTTCTGTTAAGGTTCACAGTAGAACGGGCGACTGTGGCTGCTTCTTTGAACATTCTTGAATGGTAATCTTCCTCTAAGTAAGGGGAACAGCTTTTGTCCCACTCGATGACATGGTTAGTTGTGGAGAAATGAGACGATAGGCCAGAAATGTCCTGTCTGTTGTTTTTGACATAGCCAATGTGCTTCTTTTGACTGATTTCGAGGCTTCTCGAAGTCAGTCCGATGTAATTAGAGCCACATGAGCATGGAATATTATAGACTCCAGCATATTTGTAGAAAGGATGTTTGGCTTTTGGAGATCTTAGTAGTTTACGAATAGTATCTATAGGCTGAAATGCTACTCTTATTTTCTGATGTTTGAGGAGATTGGCGAGCTTGTTGGAGATGCCACTTACATACGGAATTGCAATCGTTTTTATATATTGAATCTCTTCTTGTTTTCTTTGTGGTGGTTCAGAGAAAAGGATTTTATTGACTAGTCTTCTTGGATAGCCGTTCAAGTACAGATTGTTGGAAATAAATTTTAACTCATCTTGAAGGGTCTTGTTGTCCGTTGTGATGCAAATAGCTCTTTTCTTTAACATGTGTATAATGCTGAGTTTATGTGATATGTGGTGAGAGGAGTTAAAATGTAGTTTCGCCACACTTATCTGTTGGCTTCTTCAGGGCACTTACATATAGGTTTAAACAGTCTCACAATTATGCGTAACTGCAAACTGACAATGATACCAACGAATTACTACGCAATTTATCTAACTGGCCAACAGACTTGATTAAAAAAATAAAATCGATGCATCCTTTAACTCCGAGACTCTATGGAGTTCCAAAAGTGCACAAAGAGGGTATTCCTTTACGCCCAATCGTTGATGCAATCAACTCGCCCACCTACTTATTGTCAAAACATCTCTCGAAACTCCTACAGCAATGCATCCACAAGTCAGAGAGTTACATCAAAAACTCTGGACATTTCGTAGAAAAGCTAAAAAACATCAAGATATCGGATAATGATCTTCTAGCCAGCTTAGATGTCACCTCTCTCTTTACAAACGTTCCCGTAGTAGAGGTCATTGACATCTTAAGTACCTTGTTCCCACGAGATATAACCGTACTGTTTGCTCACTGCCTAAACTCCAATTATTTTTCTTGGAAAAATAAAATCTATCAACAGTTAACAGGCTTGGCAATGGGAAGCCCACTCTCACCTTCATGTGCTGACCTCTTTATGGAAGACTTAGAAAACAAAATCCTATCACAAATTTTTCCTAGACCTAAAATTTGGTTTAGATATGTGGACGATATGTTCATCATATGGAACAATAACAAAGATGACATATATGATTTTCTCAAAAAGATCAACGCTTTCCATCATTCTATTAAATTCACTCTGGAACTTGAAAGAGAAAAACAACTTCCGTTTTTAGACATCTTAATCAAAAAACAAACTGATGGCAGTTTAAATCTATCGGTGTACAGAAAACCGACCAATACAGGTCGCTACCTACATTTTAACTCCTCTCACCACATATCACATAAACTCAGCATTATACACATGTTAAAGAAAAGAGCTATTTGCATCACAACGGACAACAAGACCCTTCAAGATGAGTTAAAATTTATTTCCAACAATCTGTACTTGAACGGCTATCCAAGAAGACTAGTCAATAAAATCCTTTTCTCTGAACCACCACAAAGAAAACAAGAAGATATTCAATATATAAAAACGATTGCAATTCCGTATGTAAGTGGCATCTCCAACAAGCTCGCCAATCTCCTCAAACATCAGAAAATAAGAGTAGCATTTCAGCCTACAGATACTATTCGTAAACTACTAAGATCTCCAAAAGACAACCATCCTTTCTACAAATATGCTGGAGTCTATAATATTCCATGCTCATGTGGCTCTAATTACATCGGACAGACTTCGAGAAGCCTCGAAATCAGGCAAAAGGAGCACATTGGCTATGTCAAAAACAACAGACAGGACATTTCTGGCCTATCGTCTCATTTCTCCACAACCAACCATGTCATCGAGTGGGACAAAAGCTGTTCCCCTTACTTAGAGGAAGATTACCATTCAAGAATGTTCAAAGAAGCAGCCACAGTCGCCCGTTCTACTGTGAACCTTAACAGAAATCAAGGCCTAATACTCACAGAGATATGGAAAACCCTAATCAGAGCCTTAAAAACGGAAGAAATGAACTTTAATACAAACTACAGAAGGTTCCTCAGCAACAGCTAGCTGTCTTGTACACGCGATACGTGTTTCACTCACGTTCGATACTATTTTATTTGTAATTATTCCAGTCAGTTTTTATTCTTGTCAGTTTGCAGTTACGCATAATTGTGAGAGTGTTTAAACCTATATGTAAGTGCCCTGAAGAAGCCAACAGATAAGTGTGGCGAAACTAGTTGGTCCAGTTAATTAATAAAATTGATCAACACTTGATCGGTCAACCAAATATTATTATTTACTCATTTTCTGACTAAATCTTTTTATGGTAATAGAATTCGGTTGTATATGAGGAATTTGAAGAGTCTATCTTGGAGATATTGGAGAAAAACCTTTGAAATGTATGAGGTGATTTTTATATGCAACTCTCACCCACAAAAGGTTGAAAGCCTATATTACATTAATATTTTGAGTGGGATAAGGATTTTATTAATTTTATACAGTATGTACCAAAACCAAAATCAGCTAACGTCTTTTCTTTCCTTATATGCAGTAGGTTAGGCAGTTTTAGCTCTACGTTTTGATACTGAATGGGCAAGGCTATCACTAATTTAAACGGATGGCTAACAAATGCCGCCATGTAGTGGTCGCTAACACTAACACAATATTTTTAATGTCTGAAATAGTATGGGTTCTATGACCGATTTTCTTGAATTTAGGATGAAATACCCGAGTTTCGAATCGAAATTCTCCTGATTAAGATCCACTAACTCGGGAACCGGTCGATAAAAGGCTTAGAAAGTCGTCAACTACAATCGAACTGCCGACGCTCTTTATTCAGGTAGTCTAGCTTTGGGAGTGTAAACTCTAATTTCAATGAACTACAACATGCATATACATATTTGTATTTTTTATTTATTTTCTATATAACAATACAGAAACCCTACACTGGATATCAAACATGGAACTTTCTAAAGCCACTTCAAATATCTGATATACAGGTGAGTGTTCTCTCATCAGGAAATGAAATCATATATCACCTATATTATCCATACTTACAGTGGGATTAAAGCCACAGCCTGTGTTTTACTTTGGATTCTACAAATTTGACCTTTGGGCGTATATCAGGAGAAGGCCTTAAACAATCACGTCATTAGTAAAAACATGCCGTCCATCTGGCCATGGGAAGTGGGACGCACATCCTTCAGTACTAATTAGGTTCCACAATATACTCCACCAAATAGAGTACTTTGTCAACACCAGAGATATCCATGAAGAACAGGAATTAATCTACAGAAAAAAATTAAACTGCTTTCGGAACTTTCAAAGTCAGTAACTTATAAAGATTTCTTATTTGTACTTACAGTTCAGGATGGTTTTGCCCTCACTTTTTTTGAAGGTGAAATATTTGGTCGATACTCTACAAGTGATGAAAAAAAGCATTAACATCTACCCATTTCTTCTGCACAATAATCAGGTAATTTCAGGCGTTCTCTCTATCATTGTTTGAGGGTTCGTGTCTCAGGAATTCAGCAGAAAACTCACACTACCTCAATATAATCTACCATGCAATGCTGCAATTACAAAATCACAGATAAATTCATATCCCAAATATACAAAACAGAGATTTTCTATTGCTTGTTTAACCCATTATATAATGCTTTTCCGAACATAACAAAAAAACAAAGATATTGCTTTCATAAACTTTAACAATAGCAAACGTAATGGATACCCAACACATCAATACTTGGCCTGACGGCAGTGCACAGCTCCCTCCTAATTTTTTTTTTTTTTTTTTTTTTTGGTTAATAGTTTATTTGGCACAAAACTACAAAGATCATACTGTGCCATACTGAGGTTACAACTATACATAAGCAGCTAAACAAAATTGTAAGCAATGTGCCTGTACAAAAATTAGGTCAAAGCAGCACCTACATAGAAACAGAGTTGCTGCAGAGGGAACAGCAACACACGAGGTTCAAGGTTACAGTAGTACAAAAACTTGTCAACAATACAAGTTAAATAAACATGCGTGTACAAGACACCAAGCCAAGGAATGCAGTATCTACATATAGTTAAAATTATAACATATGTTTTTACATCCATACATAAATAGGCAAAAAAAAAAAAAAAGGAATTATTATACAGCAGGCATGCATAAAAATAAAATTTAGCAATATGGTATCTACATATAAACAAAATTACAATAAGGTTACACAAATATACAAGGTGTCCTACAGCAATACATAATTAGTCCAAAAGATAGTAAGTAATATGTATGCACAAAAATTATGCTGGGCAATTATACAAACAAAATTACTGCAGCATTTAAAGCAGTGCATAATTAGACAATACAAGTTAATAAACAAAATGTATGTACAACACCAAGCCAAAGGAATGCAGTATCTACATATAAGATTACAACAAATGTTATTACAGTAATACGTAGGCTGTTCAATAAGTAATAAGACTAATTTTACTGTGGCGAAACCACTCATCACAATATTAATTTCTGTGGAATAAAGAAATGTTGCTGCCTGTATTAACAAAAGAGTTGATAGATGGCGTATACGAGCTAATGTGCCAGAGTGTCACGTGCCTAAACGCAAGCTTGTTTCGGCGCGCCTACGAATCTCGACCAGTCGTCGAAATGGAAGCGTCCTTGGAACAGCGTTATGCGATTAAATTTTGTGTGCGTTTGCAAAAATCGGCATCGGACACTTTTAACATGATACGCGAAGCTTTCGACGATGAAGCAATGTCGAGGGCAAGTGTTTTTCGCTGGCATAAAACTTTTAAGGAAGGAAGGCAAAATGTGGAAGATCTTGAACGTGAGGGAAGACCTTCAACGTCCATCACAGAGACAATGATCAACACAGTAGCGATTATCATCAAGCACGTCAAAAGGAAGCATCCATTGCTGAAGAATGGCTTCTTATTGCACCACGATAATGCAAGGCCACATATCGCTGGTTGTGTAGTGGACGTTTTGCAGAAGAACAACACAAATATCCTACCACACCCTCCATACAGTCCTGATCTCGCACCATGCGATTTCTGGCTGTTTCCTCAGCTCAAGAAACCACAAAGAGCCCGCCATTTCGAAAGCAACAAAGCATGTGTAAAAGCTGCAGAGGCGATTTTGAAAGAACTCTCAAAAAACGGACTTTCACATGTGTTTAAAAAGTGGACGCAACGTTGGGCAAATGCATCGCGTCTCACGGTAATTACTTCGAAAAAGACCATGTAAATGATGACGATTAAAAGTAATCTGTTTTCTGTATAACTATAGTCTTATTACTTATTGAACAGCCTACGTACATAGAGTTAAAGAGGAATTATTATACAATTATTATTACAATTATTATACAATTATTATACAATTATTAATGTAATATAATACATATTACAATATGTATGCATAAAAATTAAGTTTAGCAGTGTGGTATTTACATATTAACAAAATTACAAGAAAGTAACACAAGGCTACAGAAACACATGATTAGTCAGAAATTAAATTAATGAGTAATATATATATATATATATATATATATATATATATTACTACTCAACTCCTGTACATATACCTCACAAAACATATATTTTCTAATATATACGTACAAAAGTTAAGTGAAGCAATACAGTATTTACATATACATGTATACAAGATTACAGTCAAATGTTTGTATAAATTAATTCTTCGTAAAAAATTAAAAACATCGTGCAATCTGTCCAAGTCTGTCAGCGTCTGCTGAGTTTATATGGTGTGGCCAGGTAGGCAAAAATTTCATTCCTCTCAAGGGGCGAATGCTGGTCTTGAAATTCACGCTTGCTCTTGTTATCATTCAGGGAGTGAGAGGTGTGATTGAAATCCGATTAGCGGAATAATGAATTACTGACCATTTAAAACTATACATTTAGAAATTTATGTACGTTTAATCATACAAATACAACATATAAAAATACAAATACACATATCATATTCTACATATGATATTCTATCTTTTTCAATTTAGCTACTTGAATACAAATTCTACCCTACGGTTGTTCTTTATGAACTGGTCAATAATATCGTCATAAAAAGTTGGTTGTAATTTAATTTTCCCAAGCAACACGCACACTTGTAAAGGCTGGCTGAAGCTCACTGGCTAGAGTGCTTGTGTTTAAGCAACAGTGTGAGACGCCGTGAAATGGCTATGTGCTTGCATGAAATCACATTGCTGCTGCGATGACCGGGAAGCACCTACATCCGAGCAGGGCAACGTAGCTTTGACTAAACGAGCAAGCATCGGCCTTCGATACACAACGCAAAGCTCAATTATTGCCGCGCAAGCTCAAGACGTCTTCTGTCTACAAAAATAAAAGCCTGAATGGAATGCTTATAAATGCAGGCATTTATTAACAAATTAATATTACTGCTTTCTTAATTAATGAACTTGCGCAGCAAGCTCAAGACGTCTTCTGTCTACAAAAATAAAAGCCTGAATTGAATGCTTATAAATGCAGGCATTTATTAACAAATTAATATTACTGCTTTCTCAATTAATGAACTTGCGCAGCAAGCATAGCAAGCATAGAGATTTCGTCCCTGTTCCTCCCTCGTACAAAGTGCTGGCACTCTACCAGTATATGATAAATAGTGAGATGTGTATTGCATTTTTCACACATGGGAAGGTCATTAGCTCTCAGTAAATAAGAATGTGTAAGATGACTGTGACCTATGCAGAGCCTAGTGAGAACAACTTTCTCTCTTCTCTTTATCCTTTGACTTGAATGCCAATGCTTAATTTCAGGTTTAATGTCACATAATTTGTTTGTTAATGCTTCCTACCATGATGACTGACATTGAGCAATTAGCTTTTATTCGTATAAACTGTCTGTAGACTGTATATGATACTGCCAAACAGTACGTGGAGAAAGTTTGAGCTGATTTAGCAGCTGCATCTGCAGCCTCATTTTCCTTAACTCTCCAATGTGGCTGGGAATCCAGCAGAACTGAACATCTAAATTAAGGATTTTCATTTTGTGAAATAGGTGTAACACCTCATATAGTACTGGATGCGGATTATTCATAAGAGAGGAGATAGCCTGTAAAGAGCTCAATGAGTCTGTATAACTTATACACTTTTGGTAGCATTTTCTTTTATATGAACAAGTGCAAACTTAATGGCATGTAACGCTACTGTATAATTACTGCAATCACGTGGGATCTGGTTGGAGGTAATAATGTCAGGAAACGAAACATAAAGACTCTGAGAGGGTAATGTGTAGTAGCTATCCGTATACCCTGATGATGGATAGAATCCACCATCGCAGGTTATTCTGTGTTACAGGACCATAGACTTTAGACCATAATCCAGCTTTGAACATATAAGTGCACGATAAAAATGGAGCAATGAAGCTCGATCAGCACCCCACTCGGTAGGGGGATAGAGTGCGAAGAAAGTTCAACTCTCTCTCTCTCTCTCTCTCTCTTGCACTTTTCTCTTAGTTGACAAATGTGTGCTAGAAATGTAAGTTTACTGACAAAGATCAGTCCCAAGAACTTGGCTTCTGTAGCTACTGGAATAATATTGCGTCCCATTCTTAATTCAGGATCTGAGTGAAAAATGCGTTTTCGACAGAAGTGTACACAGACACTTTTTCTGTTGAAAACCTAGACCCATTACTAAGAGCCCACAGAGAAACATGATCAATTTCTTGCTGAAGTTGTCTTTCAATTACTCTGATGTTACAGGAGTGGCAGTAAATTGTGAAATCATCAACATATAGAGCATTGTCTACATTGGGAGAAAGCTGTTCGGTGATTGAGTTAATTTTGACAGTGAAAAGTGTCACACTTAAGACAGAACCTTGGGGAACACCCTGTTCTTGATGATATGATCGAGATAGCGTATTTTCCACTTTGATTAAGAAGATTCGCCTGAAAAGAAAGTTTTTAATGAACACAGAAAGGTGTCCTTTAAGACCCGGGTTATAGAGGTTTTTTAATATGCCATATCTCCAGGCTGTGCCATAAACTATTTCCATGTCCAAAAAAAAAAAAAAAAAAGACTGAAACAATGTGTTCTTGCTTCAGAAATACATCTTTTATAAAAGTTTCTAAAGGAACCAAATGATCTAAAGTTGAGCGATGTCTATCGAACCCATATTGTGTATGGGTGAGAAGATTGTTGCTTTCTAAATACCAGATAAGTTGATACCAGAGAAAATGGCATTAACCATTTTCTCTAGTGTCTTACAAAGACAGCTGGTCAGAGCAATGGGTCAATAATTATTTACTTGTGTTGGATCTTTTCCTAGTTTTAGGATAGCAATGACAATTGACTTATGCCAAGAATTTGGAAAGTCTTCCTTTGCAACGATTCCATTGTATAGTAAGAGAAGGAGATCCATATAAGATGATAGTACATGTTTTATCATTTCATAATGGATGTCATCAAGTCCTACTGCACTAGGGTGAGATAGTAGGAGAGCTCTTTTTAGTTCCACCTTAACAAATGGTTGATTGTATAGCTCAAGAAAACATTGATAGAAAAATTTAGCCTTCGCTTCTCTTGCTGTTCTTTCAAAATTAAAAATTCAGGAGGATATGAAGCTGTTGCTGAGATTCTGTCAAAAGTTTTTGCCAGAGTATCTGCAATGGCTTTGGGATCAGCAATAACACTTCCATTATAGTCTAAGGTAGACAAATAACGTGTTCAATATCCGCCATTCATTTTCAGGATTTTATCCCATACAATTTTTGGACTGTATCATTTGATTAATTGATGTAGTAAATTGGTTCCATGAGTGTTTTTGACTCTGACGCCTCATATAGCGTGATTTGGCTCGAGCACGCTTAAAAGCTATAAGGTTCGATGTGGTGGGATATCTACGAAATATATATCATGCTCTGTGTTGATCTTTTTTTCGGTGTCAATTCTGGGTTCCACAAAGGCTTTGGATAGAGTGGACACCAAGATGATGTTTTTGGGATGGAGGCTGTTTTTGCCTGGACAATGCACTCTGTTATATATTTTACCGCTTAATTAATAGGCGTTTGACTGATGGCATTAACATTAAATTTTGCAAGATGAGAGAAAGTGTTCCAGCCAACCTGGTTCATTTTCCATGGAGGTATCCATGTGGGTGAACATGGTTCCTGTGAAAACATTGTGCAGAGGACAGGAAAGTAACCACTTCCATATATTGTTCCACTCTATAAGGCATTAATAAGGCCACATTTGGACTATTGTGCACAGATCTGGTCGCCAGGATTTCTTGGTGATGCAGAAGTGGTAGAGAGGATTCAGAGGCGGGTTACAAAGATTGTTGCAGGTCTGTGGGATGTTCCCTATGAGGATAGATTGATGATCTGTGGGCTCCAAAAACTAGCTGATAGACGTAGGAGAGGAGATATGATAGAGGTATTTAAATTGTTAAAGGAATTTTACAGGATTGATACTGATGATATTCTTAAGACCAATGCAGGATGTGAGAGAACGAGGGGCCATCCCTGGAGATTGTGTAAGAGTGTGGTTAACAAGGGTGTTAAGACTAGATTTTTTACTTGGAGGGTTGTGAATGGGTGGAATGCTTTGCCAGAACTGGTTGTGAATGCTTCAACTGTGAATGAATTTAAGGAGAGGTATGACAGGTATTGTGTAAATAATGGTTAGTGTGTCAATGTCGGGTCTCCCGCGATGAGTCTTTTGACTCCATGGAGACACCGTTAAAATAATAATAATAATAATAATATATGTTCTCTACAACGTCTCACGTGAGCAGTGAAATAATTATTATTTTGTGACAACTCCAGGGAGTCCAAAAGACTAATCGAGCGAAAGTGTGCAAACAGCATCGAACGATTGATCCCCTTCCAACTACTAACCGCCCAAACTTGCTTAAATGTTTGCAGAGCCATTAGTAGCAGAGGCTCTACCAACCGACCAACCTTTGCTAGCTGGAAGGGGAGCAGATTGTAAGAACAATTGCAGAATATGAACGGGTAGGCATATGGAAGAAAGTATTGAGTTTATTATTTAAAAGGATTCGACCTTGTCTATTAGTATTGGCACTACCCCATAGAGTATTGTGACCACTAAAGTCACCCATCAAAAGTATGGGTTTAGGAAGTTGCCAGATAAGGTTATCAAGATCAATTTCATTTAACTCAGCACTTGTGATAAATAAATTGAACATACTATATTAAGAAATCCCACTGATAATCAAATCGCCACTGCTTCCAGAAAAGTATTAAGTTGGACCTGATGGATACATCTTTCCGGATTTCCTCGGGTAGCATCGTATGGCAATCACGGCGGCAGGGCGTTGGATACCAGTGTGGTGGTCTGGAAAAAAGGATAGTGAAAAAGATTCAGGAGAAGTAGAGCGAAGAATACGGAAAGAAAAGCAAAGTAAAAGAGGAAGAATGAAAAGGACCAGTACCATCACTGGAGGTCCCCTCCACCACGAACAGGTGCCCCACATAAAGGGGCTCCCTCCTTGTGAAGTAGGTCATATGGTTGGAAAATACACTATAATTTTGGCAATCTGATCTGCAGTACATGCAACTGGCACGGACGTCAGATTTCTTCTAGCCCGTATGTCTGCTTTTCTGACTTGTGTGCATAAAAGCTGAAGTTTTATGGTTCTTATCTTTCTCTTACAGTCTGTCAGAAATTAGGATAAATTCTTATGAATAAGTCTTGACGATACACACAGCAAGAGAGATCACAATAGGATTATTTACATTTGGATATTTAGTCGAAGGAGACCTAGGATTGGACTACCTTGAACCAATGAAACCTTCAATAAAGATCAAACCCCGTCTGCATAGTGACTCTTCCCATGATGCATAGCAATACCTACATCCAGAAGGAAGTATGTTTTGCAGTAAAGGAATTAGAAACAGGAAATAATTTCCCCACTATACATGGATTTTAGAGAGAAATACGATACACATCATATTTCCAAATTTGGAGTATACAGCAATATCAACATAGTCAAAATTAGTTAAGACAGAGACATTACAGAAGGTGGTAATGAACGATTATGCCATATCTTCCTTATCCAGTTAGGCTTGAGTACATAACGTGATCCAAACGGATCATAGTAGTGCATTCTTTTTAATTAATCGATATTGAGAATAAAAATAATAGTTTAAAAAATGCTGTTTTTAAAGCAGCTTTAGACGTCACATATTTGAAGACAGACTGGTAGTCAGAATCCATGTTGTTTAGCAATAAATATTCCAACAGAGACTGTCAGATCAGAAAGATAAAATCTCTCCATTTTGTTCCACATTCCAAAATTCTTCCTTCTTGAACACCGTTCTAGTTCAGGTGGCGTTTTTTGCCTTCTCTTATCTGGTCTCTGTATCTTTTCCATAACTTCCTCTTCTCCCTTCCCCCTCAAATATCATTTCATACATTCTTCTTAGCATAATTTATAAATTTATTCTCGTTTGCATTCTAAAACACTTCATGCGACAGTTCATAATCATTTCTTCAACACTGTTAGCCATAAACTATTCCTAATGTCAAAGAAACTCAGATAACGCCTTTTATTCCATTATCTAGCTTCTGCAGACTGACTAGACAGTACAATTTCCACCGGTCGCCAATCAGACTATCACCAATTATTTGACTATCATGAACTATCACTAATTTAAGCGGCATCCAATGAAGAGATGGGCAAACAAGTTCTGTGATCTCTTGGTACCTAACCCTAACAGGATATGTTAGTTTGAAATAATATTGGTTCTACGGTCGATTTTCATGAGAATAAGGGATGGCAAACCCGAGTTTCCAGGAGCAAAAAAGACCTGCTTGCTCGTGCTTGAAATGGACTAACTTAAGAACCGGTCGATGATAATCTTAGAAAAAATTCCTCCAGTAGGTGACTAGAATTAAATTTCTAGTGTAGGCATAAGGGATGCAAGCACTGCTACCAATGAAGTACACACTCCTACTATTCCCAATGTCCTCATTTCATACTTCTCTTTTTGATCCTTAAAACTTTCATTTTCATTTCTTGTATTCTATTCATGTCTCTTTTTATTAGTCTCTATGTCTTCTCGCAGGAATAAAAAAAATGTGTTCTATTGTGCGATGGCAGTTCAAAAACTGATATGTGTAACTACTGAGTCTTCATTATCTATGCAGTCGTTTCTGACATGCACAAGAAAAATTTCAAGAACTTGATAAGAACTTGCACCTAAAAAAATAAATTGACTGACAAGCTGTACTTTGCAAGGCACATGGATTTACTATAGGAAGGTCATTTCTGATCGATTTGCTGAATTTCTATGTTAGAGTTTCTGCTTAGTTGTATAAAAAGCATGCATATAGAATGAAACTGTTGGATTTTGCTGTAGAATTTGAGAGTATACCATATGAAAGGCTGTTGAACAAACCTGAAGATATTGGGATGTGAATCAGACAGATTTTAAAGGATCAAAGGTATAACCAGGAGACTATCCCATGGGCAATTGTTGCTCATTCTATGCATTCATGATATTGGGAAACTCCAGACACAAGTTATTCATTTGTTTGAGGTTTATGATGATGTAAAGATCAATAAACAGGACAATCTGGGACACTATTGATATACAACACTTACACAAGTATATGTGTAGGTTGGAATTGTTAAATATTAGCAACAGACTTATGCAGTTAGTTAATATGGGATTTCCAACATCATCAGGTGATGGTTGGATTATGCTTGGATAAATTAATGCACTTGAAATCACTGAAGTATGGTAGATAGGAATTTGTAATTCAAAGAGACCGCATAGGAAACGCTATAAATTACAAATCGGCGACATTTGTGATGCTGACCGAACATTGAAAGTTAAGAATAAGAACGTCATCTTACCTCGTTACAATGCCTTCATGCAACTCATTGAATACGCTGGGTTCTGAGGGAAATGAATTTATTGAAAACCCCCAAGAGGAGATGATGATGATGATGATGATGATGATGATGATGATGATGATGATGATGATGATGATGATGATGATGATGATGATTATTTAAGCCTGTGTAGCTCAGTGGATGTGGCGTTTGCACACCACCGCGCTAGGCCGCACGAAGGAAGTCTTGGTTTCGAGTCTAGTCGGCGACTAGAGGAAATTTTTCTAAGCCTTTTTTCGACCGGTTCCCGAGTTAGTCGATCTCTGGCACGGGCAAGCAGGTTTTTCCTCCCGGAAACTCGGGTTTTTCGTCCTGTAAACTCAAGAAAATCGACCGTAGAACCCACATTATTTCAGACATTAAATATATTGTGTTAGGGTTAGAGACCACGAGATGGCGGCACATTTGAGCCGTCTCACTTCACTGCGTACCGCTTAATTAGTGATAGCCTTGGGCCATCTGTCTCTGATTGGGTACCAGTGGAGATTGAACTGCCCACTCAGTCTCCAAAAGTTAGATAGGGCTAAATGGCCTCGCCTACTCCCGTATATACGGGAATAAAAAGGCGTTAGCTGATTTTATTATTATTATTATTATTATTATTATTATTATTATTATTATTATTAATATTGAACCGGCAAATCAGTGGAATGCGAAGAGTCATCGCGAGTGACCCAGACAATGTATCATTTCTCTCCTTTAATTCCTTATCACACAAAGCAGTCAGAACTAGAAAAACCCATCCCATTCATTCAAGCGAAAGAATTTACTAACCACACTTTTACTCACATTCCAGGGATAACGTCTTCTTCTACCCTTCTAACCATGTATTGAAAGCTATAAAATGTATCAATCTAACCCTGTATCAATCCTATAAAATCCTTTAAGTAATTACGTGTTTCTCTCATATCCTCTCTTTTTCGCGTATCAATCAACTTCTGCAGTACACATACCGTCAATCTGTTCTAATAGGAACACAGGCCACTCTGCATCTTGATTATTCACCTCTGAATCTCCTCCACCACTTTTTCATCCCCAAGAAACCCAGGAGACCAGACCTTATGTGAACGTTGCCCGTGCCAGAGATTGACTACCTCGGGAACCGGTCGAAAAAAGGCTTAGAAAAATTTCCTCTAGTCGCCGACTAGACTCGAAACCAAGTCTTCCTTCGTGCGGACAAGCGCCGTGGTGTGCAAACGCCACAACTCTCTCTCCCCATGAAACCATAAAACCTAGACCACTCTTGTGGTGGTACCTTAACTTCGATGATCTGCTGAGTTTAAAGTGGTTGGTCTCACTATTGTTGTGTAGGAGGTTCCTCCTTTACATCAACATGAGTAGAAATCGTCTTCTTGGCGAGGCTCATTATCTGTAGTTAAAGATTGCTCTTTTACTCTCATATCATTTAGTTATTTTGAAGTTAATGAAGTTATTTTAATTGTGATATCAGTGTGTGTAAAAGATAATGGATATCAGTTTACACACACACACCGATATCACAATTAAATTACATTACAAGCTCTCAACGTCACGTTACTTCTTTATTATTCCCCCAATTTTGCATCATCAGCAAACAACTGAATGTTTTCTTTTATATTATTAACTATAACATTTGAGTCCAAATTAAACAGTAATGGTCCTAGCACTGAACCTTACACCACATCACTAGTAACCAGCTTTCGCCTGTATTTTACTCCGCCGTATACGACTTTTTGATAGCTGTCTAGAATCTACCTTATAACCCACGACACCACTGTACTATTCATTCATTTGTTCTAATTCACGAAATTTCATGTCGTATCGCATTGATTCATTCACTGTACCTAACTAATCACTTCACTATTCTGCCAAATAAATTTTTAAAATCCAACAGCATCATCAAGCGATTTCTTTTATCGAACTCAGTCGTCACTCCATTATAAAGGCTTAGTGGATTACAAAGGCATGACTGAACCTTCATAAGACTATGATGCGCATTATAGAGTATAATATTCCTATCCACCCGTTTTTGAATTTTCATTTTGATAAATCTTTTCAGTACATTTAGCACCACTCCTGTATAATTTGCTATTACAGTTATATAAACTCTCTTATGCAAAGGGATTTATTGTGCCCTCTTTCCAATTTCTTCATCTTATTATTATTATGAGACACCTCCAAGGAGTCAAGGGCCCATTAAGGGAGGGAAGTCTGCTCTCCAACCCTCTGTATCCAATCCATTTAATTTACTAACTGCACAAAATCGCCATTACCATCACTATAAAACTTGGCGAAAATCGCTAGCTGATATCCCATCTAATCTGACAGCTGTATTTGCATTGTGATTCTGCAATATCCTAAAAACCTCCATTTCATCCATCTCAGTTCCCTCATCAGTCTCTGTTACATATGTCGCATCATTAATCTGACTTTTGATGTATCCTTGCAAAGTGGTTATTCAGCTGAACTATTTAATCTGCTTCTGTCACCTCGTGGCCCTTAGCACTCATCATGGTGTCATTCTTCCTCTTAATTGCCACAAAGAAAAAGTACTCTTTGGGATTTTCTTTGTCCTCCTGGGCCAGTTTCTTGTGGTAATTTGACTATACTCATCCATTTATCTCCTACCTGATTATCCCTTATGTATACAATTACCTTATGTATACAATTTACGATTCTTTCCTCTAGATACCCTTTAACTATCTCCCGTGCACCAACATACTTTCTTTCAGGGTTTTATGCCATGGCACAACATTGAGCTTCCTCTTGAGCTTGTCTTAATCACCTGTCGCCACATATTTCCCTTCTTGCAGAACAATCCTCATTTTTTACAATCCCCCAAGTCAAGACCTCATGGTCACTTTCCCCAATCGGAGACAATATGGCCACTTTCGTTACAGATAGCTTTTATGATCCATTGTCAGGTCCAGTATTTTTGCACAAGGAGTCCACTCAATAACAAGCTGCCTCAGGTAATAATCTTTCAATAGGTGTATAAATTCCATTTTTTCCTACCATGTGATCACTATTCCTTACAATCTATATCTTATTAGTTGAAGTCCCTCATAATAATGACTCATTGTGCACTCACATTAATTTGCTGATGCATGTTTTCCCTATCATCCCTTGGAAACCCCTGGAATACAAGAACAACAAACAGTATATTTTGTCTTATTGGCCTTGATCTCACAACAAATAACTTCAAAGGAACAGCCACTTTTCAGCCTATCACCTATTCATTTTGGCTTGAATTCACCTGCTCTCATTGAGTTATAAAGATCATATTGGGATTTGGAATGTGGACTAAGAGTACCTAGCGAGAGTACAAATGGCAGACACTTTTTGACAAGAAAAAGAGGACTCACTTCTAAATCTGGGTGATGGATAACGGTTGCTGCAATTTTACGTTTTATGGAAGCCAGGGAGAGTAGAAGTGAGCATTAGTGGAAGTTAAGTCATTGTGCATTTCTGCAGAGCGGCCTGTTGAAGTGATGAGCACATCTAAGGCAGATGAGTTTAATCGAAAGTTTCATAACTTGCGTGGGTAATACCGTCTCCCTCGGTGAGTTCTTATATCCTCATGGCCTTAAATAATAATAACTACATCATCTTCTACAGAAGATTAGATTTAATATACTGTGATCTATCTTTCGATATTTCAATTTTTCAAGGAGCCTGTGTAGCTCGGTGGAAGTGGCTTTCACATTTAGTACTAGGCCACTGGAAGAATGACCTATGTTCGATTTAGTCGCCCTCTAGAGGAACTTTTTCTAAGCCTTTCTTCAACCTCTTCTCCAGTTAGATGTCTGGGACCGTCCCGTGAACTGAAGAAAATCGAACGTAGAACGGCAACGTTTATTACTAGTGTCGTTACTTGATGCCGCTTGATAGTCTTGGGTCAGCCACGACGTAGGGCTAAAACGTCGTCGCCTCTTCCCTATCAGGGAATAAAAGAAGGTAGCTGATTTTTTATAATCTGATAGTTTTTTCTTCCTTTTAGTTTCATATCTTTTAGATTTGTTATTATTTCATTAATTAAATATTGAACAGTAGTGAACTCAGTGATAAGTGCTGTCTTATTCCTTTCTTCGTTTATAATTATATTCTTTCATCATTGCAATACTTTATTACAGATTATTATCTGTATAAATATCTTTGAAAAGGATGACTATGTTTTAACTTCTTTTGATTGATATCTTTAAAATGGCTTTTTATTGTATACTATCGGATTCATTTATGTTAAATGCATAAAAACTGGACTGTTATGATCTGTTGATATTTCTCTTAATTGTTTCACTGAGAATATTGCACTTATACAAGATATTTCAGATCTGAAACTTTATTCTTCATCACCAGAAACTCATTTAAAATTACTTTAATAAGTTTTCTATAGATGTGCAAGGTAGTTTTTAATAGATTAGACAACGTAAATGGCAATGGGTAAGACATATTGCAAGCAGCCATGCTCAGAATTGTACAACATGGACATCCGAATGATGTTCCAATGGAAAGATAGCTAGATGATAACCAAAGAGACTTTGTGAGGATCAAGTATGAGATAGTTTGAGATCAATATAATAACAAAACTCAATTGGAAGTAGAGAATCTAGAGGCTCCAGTAGTAGAAGAAAAATATTAAAGAAGGAATAACATGAAGAAATTAACGTTTATTTTTAAGGGCATCAAATTAAATTGTTCGTGATAAGTAATACGCGCTATGTTAACAAAAGGATAATAAAAAAAGTGTAATACCAAATGAGACCACCTTTGGCGTGAGTGACAGCAAATACTTTTCTAGGCATGCCTTCAACCAATTTCTGATATGTCGCAACAGGAATATTCCTCCAGTGCTCACACGAAGCCATCTCTATTGCTGACGGTGATGATGGCCGCTGTGGTCTGAAGCATATGCGGCATTCTAATTTGTCCCAAAAATGGGGTTGGGGACAGGGCGGCTGTCCTCACTTCAACGTGGTTTTGTTCTAACCAGTTTCAGACAAGTAGTGCAGCATAGCATGGAGCTTTGTCGTGCTGAAACATATAAGGTTATTCAAAGTATTTTCACAGCATCGGATGCATGAAGTCGTCCAGGATATCCATGGCCGCTGTGGTCTGAAGCATATGGGCATTCTAATTTGTCCCAAAAATGGGATTGAGGATAGGGTGGCTGTCCTCACTTCAACGTTGTTTTGTGCTAACCAGTTTCAGACAAGAAGTGTATTATAGCATGAAACATTCTCGTGCTGAAGCATATAAGATTATTCAAATATTTTCACAGCATCGGACGCATGAAGTTGTCCAGGATATCAATGTAGCCATCAGACATCATGGTTTTGGTCACATCCACTAGTGAACCAAGCGCCATCCAACTAAAACGCGACATCCAACTAAAACACCCCATACCATTACCAAGCCTCTGCCAAACTTGACAGTTGTAATGATGAGTCCTGCCGGAATCATTCTCAGGTAATATCCAGATCCCAAAACGACCATCAGATTGAAATAATCGTCGTTTCACAATCCTTTTCCAATCATGAATGGTCCATGAAGAGTGTGAAAGATAGCAGTCCAAACATCGTGTGGCGTTGAGATGGGGGTTATGTGTGACTTGTTTGTAGCAGCTCTGCCGTTGCAACCTAACACATGCAACACTCTGTGGAGTTCTAGTGCTGACATATATCCCTGCAGCATTTTCCAGGTTTACTGTGAAGTCCGCCGTTGATGACATGTGGTTTGTAGTTAAGTGTCACATCAGTGGTTGTTCTTTCAGTAGCATTGCTACCCATCTCAGTATACCGAAATCCACCATTCCATATGTCATTCGTAGATGGTGACTTGATTGTGCTACCACAGCAGGAAAACGACCTGAGAGGCCATCGACACTCACTGACCGAGATTGACGTGTTCTGTTTCGGAATATTCGAGCATCTCACCTTTTATTACTAGACTTACACACAGTCAACACCACCCTGTTTTGATTGAGGTGGGCCCTCAAATTCCAGTTACTGAAACTACACCACTGCCATGTTGGAATTTTGCCAAGTCAAACTGGAACAGCTTCTCATCAGATGTAGATAAAAATGTGCGCTGGAATTCCACCACAACCTTATAATTATCGAAAATTTGTGAAAATAGTAATTTCTACAGCTAAAAACATATCCCTAGAGGTGCTAGAAAAGAATACCAGGCTGTAGCGCAACCAGCGAAGCACTTTATAACGACTTTCTGAATAGCGGACGTGTAGATATCGCAGATGATCTTATTAACAGCTTAAACGAAGGTAGAAAGAACAACTGAATTGACACCATCGAAAGGCTGAAAACATTCAAGCAGGAAGGCATGGAGTCTCCTTAAAAAGTTGGGTGGTAATTCCCATCGCTCCCAAGTGAAAGCTGCTGTTAGTGCCCATCGGATAGTGAATTTGTCCATAGCTAAATCAGAAAACCTACATTAAAATAATTGACCAGACTTAAAGAAGGTTGTTCTGAAGCGACAGATCTATCGAATCCATTCACCAAAGAAGAACTTCTTGCTGCACTCCAGAGAATGAAAACTGATAAAGCATCTGGATTTAATAATATTCACCCTGAATTTTTAAAATACTCTGGACCAAATACAGTGGTATGGCTGGCAACATTCTTTTCTAATATTCTAGAATTGCAGATTACCAGCAGAATTTAAAAAATCAAAGATAATGGCTATCCTGAAATCTGGAAATCCCGCTGTTAAACCTGAAAACTATAGACCTATAGCACTGCTCAGTGTCTATCTTAAGCCATTAGAAAGATGTATTTACAATAGAATTAGCACTGTTATTATTGACACACTCCCTCAGTAACAGGCTAGTTTCAGTCCCAGGTGCAACTATGAAGATCAAGTTTTGGCCCTAACAACTCATTTGGAATCCGGTTTCGAAAAATGCTTAAAACTGGTGGTCCTTATAGACTTAACTATCGCATATGATAGCATATGGAGGAAGGAATAATCTAGAAGCCTTTAAAATACTGAAATGTAAAAAAATGACCCATCTGATCAACACTATGATTTCTAATAGAACAATACAAGTAGTTATAGATGATGATTATGAGCAAGCCAAGAATACTTAATAATGGACTCTCACATGGGTCAGTTGTGGCCTCTCTTCTATTCAATTTGTATATTTCTGATCTTTCAAGGAGAACGTCTAGAAAATTCGCATATGCTGTGTATTTGCATATACTGTAGAGCACATGCTAACTAGTGCCAACTCCAATTCCCAAAGAAGTGGTGGCTTATTCCGAGCACTACCAAGACTGAAACATGCTGTTTCCAATTTAACAATAGCATGACACGTGACATTTTCTGAATGCCACTAATGGGGAAATGCTACCGCACAATTTTAATCCAAAGTATCTGGGCATAACCTTAGACAGAACCCTTTTCTTTAATAGACATCTCTTCAATATTGCTGCCAAACTCATGACTAGAATTACATACTGTATAAACTTGCTGGAACAACCTGGGGGGGGGGGTAATTTTAACTGTATAGATCAGAACATAGACCTATAAAAAAGTAACTATTTAGTATTGCTGGTATTCTATCCAGCATCTTCAGAGCACAAAAAACAGTTTGTCACACTACGCGAGACAACCACAATCCGATATAACAACGGGACTAGTTTGAACAATTGTAACTCTTCTATTCAATTTGTATATTTCTGATCTTCCAAGGACAACGTCTAGAAAATTCGCATATGCTGCGCATTTGCATATACTATAGAGCACATGCTAACTAGTGCTAACTCCAATTCCCAAAGAAGTGGTGTCTTATTCCAAGCACTACTTCTAAAGCCCTAATTAGGCGCCATCTATGTTGAAAAAAAAAACCCAGAGAAAAAGCAGGTATTAATTTGGTCTTAGGATGACTGTCTCCCAAATTTTTGGCAAATTTATACAGCCATACTTTTGAGGTTTGGTGTATGTTTTAAGGCTTCTGTTGAATCCAGGAAAACTTGTCTGACTTATAAAAGCTTCTATGCAGCACTTTTATTTTTTTCCAATTGATCCTGTGTGCAGGAATATCTAAAGCATGGTCTGCTAGACCTGACTTGCCATAACGATAATGCAGGATGTATTTTTTATGTTCATTGAGATGGATGTCAATAGTTCTCTTCTTCAATAGAACTATTGACATCTATATAATTTAATTGAATTCTATATAATTGAATTAAATAGTTCAATAGAGCTATTTAATTATGTTTTATCTCGAAAACATAAGTCTTCCCACACGCCCGAAGGGGGGGGATGGATTCTGAATCCAGGCATTCTGAACTGCATAGTTCAGAATGCCTGGACAGAGGGACGAATTCATAAACAGACTTATGCAGACACACTCTGAATATGGTAGGTATGCATATGGTAGGATTCGAAATTTGCATAACACTTAAGGTGTCCAAATACTTTTTGTCGACATAGTGCATATGATTAACTTTTAGGTTTGGTCATCCTATCGGGCATCGGCAGGGCAGGCTCAGATTTCGGTTTTTTCTGGCCTCAGACCGAGGCCCCGCGCTTAGAGGGGCCCCGGAGTTTCAAATTTCTAAGAAAATTTGATAATAGAATTTTTGATGTTTCAGAGATGTATTGATATGGGAAATATTTTAGTATATAACTATATGTATTTAATGTTTGTAAATTATGTTTAATAAAATTATATGGTGGCACTAGCTTGTCGCCTTCTTCACTGCGTACCGATGAATGAGTGATAGCCTTGGGCCATCTATCTTTCTGATTGGCTACCAGTGGAGATTGAACTGCCGACTCAGTCTCCAAAGTTAGATAGGATAAACGGCCCCGTCCACTCCCTATACGGGAACAAATAGGCGTTAGCTGATTTTTTTTAATTATATGATTTTTCGATAAAAAAACCCTTTTTTGCAAATATTTTGGGCCCCAGACTAATAACTTTTTTCCGAGGTTCTGCAAAACCTCCAGCCGGCCCTGGGTATCGGGGTTATAAGCTTGAATGCATGTAGTGCACTTCATACATGTTTTGGTTATATTTCTTCATAGTTAATTGCTTCAGGAAGAAATGTTATCAATTCCGTGTGTTTTATTTTGAATAAAATGTTGCTATTTTTGAATCACTTTTATTTTATTCAATGTCTTGTACCGATTTTCCTTTTTTTTTTTTAATCATCAATACGAAAAAAAGATTCATGGCAGGAAAGGAATAATACGAAATCAGATTTCTTTAATCTTTAAACAAAGAAAATTTTTAAAAATCGAATTCAAGATTTCTAAAATCTTTGAATAGCAACGAAAAAAATAAAAATAATATTGTTCATAATTTTGCTTTCTAATGTTATGGTCCTCTAGCGAATGGTGGGATTTTCAAAACGTCTTTGTGGCTGCTTTGGAATAAGTCAATTGACGACGTGAGTTTCCACCCATTATGTTTTGTTTGTGTCCGTCATTTTTCTGTTTTCTTTAAATTTCGTATGTTTATATTAATATTATTTGCCCTGTTATATTCATCTTGTTCCTTATCTACGTTTTTTTGGAGATGATTTGTTTTAGGTATGTGTGATGCACGCTTCGGTATTATTGTTACAACGTGATACCTTCAGTATTACACATTGAGTGAAATGAATACAAATTCTGAAGTATTTGAAGTGTAATATAAGGAAAAATAAAATATGAAGAAGGGCGTCTCATTGAATATATTGCTAGTTTTGGTAAAGATAAAGATTCCAGTATGAATAAAAATTCAAGTATATACGATTATTTATTATTATTAATTGATTAACCCTTCCATATATTTTAATGTTCGTCATTGATGTGTATTGTAGTTGACAAACATGGCAGGATGAATCATATCTTCGAAATTAGGGAAAATGTCAGGTAAAAAGGTATATGTGTATGTATATATATACACACACACACACACACACATGAGGGTGGGAGGCTGAAAAGTTCTGATAAACGCTTTAGAAAAAAAAAATTAATTTTGTCTTCTTATATAATTCTAAAAGTTAAAGAACAAATTATTACAATTTGATGAAACATGGGAGTTAAAAGGTTTTAAGATGTGTTCTTTCTTGTGGTTAGAGCAGTTGCTTTAATATCAGTTTTGTTCTAGGTGTTACAACTTTTCAGTTCCCTACCTCATATATATATATATACACACACACACACACACACACACACACAGGGTGCCCCAAAATTCACGCAAGAAGTAATTTTGATAGAAAACAGGTTTTTAATTAAAAATTGTAATTTCTTATTGATTCATAAAGTGTACGGTATAGGATTATGCATGGAATAGCATATCAGGTAAATGGCCTCCACAGCTTTGCTGGCACATACACACCCTTTTGTCGAAATTTTCCATGACCGTTTTGCATAAATGTGGCTGAATTTCGTTGATACAGTGCTCAATTTCCTCCTTCAAGGTGTGGGTGGTCGTGGGCTTGTTGGCATAAACCTTAGACTTTAAAAAACCCCCAAAGAAAAAAGTCCAACGGTGTTAAGTCATATGATCTGGGCGGCCAATTCTGATCACCAAAATGGGAAATTAGGCAACCAAGAAATGACTCATGCAGTAATTGAATTGTTTCTCGGGCTGTATGGCATGCAGCATCGTCTTGTTGAAACCACATGTTGTCCACATCCATATCTTGCAATTTAGGCACAAAAAACTGGATTATCATGTCGCGATAGCAAGCACCATTAACTGTTATTGCCTTACCAGCCACATTTTCGAAGAAGAATGGACCGATGATGCCTCCAGCCCAAAATCTGCACCAAACAGTGACACGTTGTGGATGCATTTGTTTCTCAACAATCACTCATGGATTTTCTGAACCCCAAATGCGACAATTTTGTTGATTAACGAAGCTATCAAGATGAAAATGAGCCTCATTGCTGAAGATGATTTTGTTCGAAAAATAAACATCCACTTGTTGTTGTTCCATAATCCATTCAACGAACTCTCTTCGCTGTGTGTGTGGTCATTTTTAATAACCCTGAACTGTCAGCTGTCACGCTGTCTTTTTTTTCTCGTTGGCAACACTTTACCGCACAAATGGCGCTAAATTTAAATCTTGCGTGAATTTTGGGACACCCTGTATAAGAGGCAGGGAATTCAGACAAATTAGCTTGTGGCAATTTGTATAACTCATGATTTCGATTAGAAAGCTTACAGAGGGGTCACATGTTAGCATTCAACACAATAAAAGGCTATGCTAAGTGAATTGTCAGCAGGGAATTCACACTTTATATTTTTGTAATATATATACCTGTGTTTAAAGGAAACACTTTTCATGAAGGAATAAAGTTGCAAACTTGGATGTCTTATAATGTCTCAAAGATATTATTATTATTATGTGACACCTCCAGGGAGTCCAAAGACTCATCGAGGGAGTAGACCTACATTAGAAAGCTTCCCATGTTGCACCGAACAATACATCTGCTATCTAGTTGTTGCTTCTTTCTTTCTCAGTGCTGAATTAGTTGCCAGCTATCATTTATCCCATGTAAGTAGGCTATCTTTTTTAAAATTTCACTTACCAAATGAGCAAATGATTATGTCTATTATATTGTGCAGGCATGCTATCAATACAAGTGCAGCACATTATAGTAGACATAATCATTTGCTCATTGGGTAAGTGAAATTTTGGCTTTATACATGAGCAAAAATCTTGAAATATCAGCATTGATTTACAAAATAACCATTGTTGTTGGTTTCTGCTCAGCATACTGTATTTGGTTATCTGCTGAGGTTTGATTATTTTTAGTATTGTACCCACTTAAATGTTATATATATATTAATATAAATATAGACTGCTGTACATATGTGTGATTAATCACATTAAAAATAATAGAAGAAACAGTTTTCTAAGGTCAACACTAAGGCATTTTGCTGCCTGAGTTCAAGTTGAGAATTTATGAAAGGGACCCCTGTTTTAGAAGCTGGCACCGTTTTGAAGTTTTACAATACTTGTTATTATCTGGGATGTATGAAGCAAAACAAGGATATTAAATTAAATACGGTATTCAATATTTACAAAATATAGGTGTAATAAATGGAATTCTTAATGTAATTTTGCACAAATTGAAACACTTAAAAATGTAAATACTTTAGCATTACCCACAGGAAAATGAAATTTACAGAAACTGTAAAATAATACATTATTCCACCAGGGAAGAAATGAGGATATACAGTATTAAAATAATTACAGTAAAATCACTAGGAGAACAATGAATTTAAGAAAACAACAACTGAATTTAATGTATAAATCAAATGACAAATATTAAATTATAAACCAAAAGTGATGGCATGGTAGGTCTCAAAAAATCTTATTTAAGAATGATACTAGAACTCTTGTTAAAAGTCTGTATCCATTATGTGATTTGTGAAAAGTGCAAGTTTAGTTAGGTAACACCATTTAAATGTAGAGCTCTGAGGCAAACTGATTTGCCCATTAGACTTCATGTGGGTATCCTGTTCATGGTGGAATGACACTCATGGTTATGATAGTGCTGATCACTTTTCTTTGTTGTTCTTTTTTTATATTGTGTATTCTTCACTGCATATCTGGAGTCTTTTTTTTTTTTTTCTTTTTTACAGGACAGCATAATGACCCCAGGGATCCAACATCTTACTGGTGTGCTATGCAGTGTAACACATGGATCTCTGGAGATGGGAACTTAGTGGTGTGCTTGCACTGCTCCTTTGCCATGATGGATAGTCCTGGATGGCTTGGCCAGGATTACTGAAGCTAGTGGGATATCAGGTTAACGGTGTTGTAATCTTCTTCCCCATGGTTGGGGGGGGGGGATAGATTCAGGGCTTGCTATAATGCTGGCATAGTATCTGGAATAATCCTGGCATTAAACTTCCATTTGCATTTTTTGTTTGAAGGGTCGTGAGCATCTACATGTTGCTCACTGATGGATGAATCTTCCCGCACTTAATCCAGAATCCTTTTGGTCACGAATTCTTCATTCCTAAGTTTTTAATGGAGTCTTCAAAGTCTGCAGCCAAGCACAGGAATAACAGCTAAATTATTTGTTAACCAAACATCTGCACATGTAAATGTGCCATCATTTCTCATAATTCATGTAATAGGTGAACGGCTAATAAGGATTGGCAGGATTTCTCAAAAGGTTTAAACAATGTAGGTTTTTAAAGTGATATTCTTTAAAAACCTACATTAGAAAGATTGTAACACTCAGAAAATATGCCATGCATGACATCTGTGGGTGGAGGAGAAGGAAAATACCAGTTATAGTAACAACCCATGAGTTATTCTAGAGGAGTCATGTTGGAATTGAATTTCCTTGACATTCCAGATGTGATAAGTTCAGATCTATCTCAAAATGAGATAGCCAAAGATTATGGTATGATAATATCAACAGAAAAATCAAAAACTATGGCCTTTAAAGGACAAGATCCATTAAGAACTAAAATAGTAATGATAACAAGATCTTAGAACAGGTGAATTCATTTAACTACCTAGGATGTATGATCACATATGAAAATGAAAAAGATATAAACCTAAAAATTGCAAAATATTTAAAAATAACAGGTGTAATTAACACTATATTTAAACCAAACCTAGTCCAAAAACAAACCAGACTAAAAGTATACAATACATTAGCCCAACCGGTCTTAACGTATGGAAGCGAAATCTGGACAATAAAACAAAAAGACGATTATTAACAAATATTAATAACAGCAGAAATGAAGTTGATGAGAAAAACTGCAAAGTATACTCTATTTGATCACAAAATAAATGAATAAATTATTAAAGAATTAAACTAAGAACCAGTAATAGAAAAAATTAAAAAATATAAACATAAATGGATGGAATACGTTCAAAGAATGAAAACAGAAAGATTACCAAAACAAGCCTTAAAGTACAAGCCGTTAGGAAAAAGAAAACCAAGACATCCTCTTAAAAGATTGAATGATGACTTCTAAGGCTGGAACAGGCCATGCTAGGCCTAAATCCTTGATATGCATGATAATGATAAGTTCAGTGCTTGAGTACCCAGGAGGAATGGCATCTGTAAGGTGCATGTTGGGATGGTGATTTATAATCTGAAGGGATAGAAACTGGTCTCAACCATTATTTCCTTGATACACCTAAACTTCTGATATTTATAAAAAGAAGCAGGATATCTTAATTGTCTTTTGAGAATTTATATGCTACACTTACAACATACTGTATTTACTCAAATATAACTTGCACTTTTTTTTTTCTGAAATTGAAGTTAAAAAATCATGGTGCGAGATATATGCATCGATTTTCAGAAACTAAAGTTTTCCAGGCAAAAACTAAATAGACTGTTATAATTTATCATTGTTCACATTATTTATAAAATGAATGTATTTAAATTTTTAACAAAGTTATTTGTGCAATTGGCTGCTCATCTTCATCACGAATGAAAGGGAGCATATATTTGAATCTTTAGCAACAATTTTTTGTAATTAACTTAAAACAGTTTCATTCTTGCTTGTCCTTTTATCATTTCAGATTCATAAGATCTTTATTTATCATAACTAAAGCACTGCAACTTGAATGTATTTCCATATTTCAAGCAAAAATTATCAGTAATTTACAAGACTGAGATATGTTATGAACAATTCTTCACGAATGACTAATGAGAAGTGAAAGCAGAGTGCAAAATAGACATCAGTGGCATGCCAGTAGAGATAAAGCAGCTATGACTATGAAGATGTGAATATGATTGGTGCAGTATTAATAAAAGATCATGCAACTGAACAGCAAAGGCAAGCTGACAATTGTTGAGTTGAAATGCTGATTCTCATCAACCGAATTCCAAAATATCTGGAATTGCCATGACAACATTTGCCGTCTATTTCTTTGTTTTAACATGTTCATGTTGGGATGGTGTTTCGTTCGTTTATTGATCCGATGGGACTATTCATTACTGTTTATGTACTGCGTCGCGCGGGTGGGCTCAACTGACACCAAGTTTCAACCCTTCATTTGAATTTTATTGCTGCTTGTTTGTGAGACACTTCCCCGTTGGGGTTCAAGCAGACTCTAACACACATTATATGGCATGTTAGTTCCAGTTCTCTGGTAGAATTTTATTTGAAGTTAGCCTTTGTGATCTGTCTTAATTACATCGAATATTTTAAATGCAATTGAACAAACACTTAATTTATGTAATTTAAACTTTGGACGAATGTTTGGACAATAGTTTTTAGTTAGATACTGTGTTTGGCGGTGCAATATACGATTTTGCTCGAGTCTATGCAGCATAGTTTCTGTTGGAGGGGACATGTGATTCATTATTTAGTGCTGTTTTTATCTCAGTTGTCTCCAAATGCACTATTTGTTGACAAATATTATACAGACTGCAAATGTCTCTGTACCTTTTTCAGTGATACAATAAAACTACTTGTTTTTCTTTCTTCTGCAGTATAGTGGCTGTTGGGGAGGACGTGTTGTTTATCAATGCAAGCGAGTTACGATCATTCTGACGTGAACGTTTTTATATTTTTTTTTGTGTGCGAGGTATATGTGAAAGTTTTTAATTTCTTTTTTCGTAAAATAAAATCAGAGTGCAAGTTATATGTGAGGGCTAATTATATTTGAGTAACTATGGCACCTAAAAGTTAGGATCTCATCTGCTTCTCTTGGTAGCAAATTAATAACATAACATTTAACGATTATGGCATCACCCATGAAATAACCAGCTAAATAACTCCCTAATCTCAAAAAAAAAAAGGGGGCAGGAGGGGGACAACAGCATCAATTAAAAAGAAGCATTCATACTCTTTAGTAGGAGTGAGGGGAATACTTGTCCACTGATATAGTAGTCATATACGTATTAGGTGATGTAACATGCATTTTCAAGGGGAGAGGAGGATGGATATTAGCCATCCATGCTTCTCCAAATTAAATGAGAGATGAAAATAAGAAAAAGGTAAGACTGCAACCTCTCTGAAATTAAATAAGTCTATAAGGGAAAGAAATAGATACATTTTTGCAATGGAACTATCTTGGCGGTTCTTTCAAAAATACTAATAATCCAGATGTTTTTGCAGAAACATAAACTTATCTGTTTCTCTTTCTATCTGCATTCATTAATTAGTGAGATTTATTACAGTATGTTCACATACAATATGTTCACATACAATATGTTTGCATAAGGTAGGCATGAAAGATAGAAATAGTGGCAATGGTTTTCAGACAGTGTGGTGAGCTGGAGATTGACAGGAAGTGGTATTTAGTTGTATGTTGCTATAGGCCAAGGAATGTGGAGGGTAGTGATTTCTGTGTTTAACTTTAAATGCATTGCATCATTTTGTTATTTTATTTATATATACAGTATGTGTGTGTATATATATATATATTTTTTTTTTTTCTCTCAAGGAAAAAATGCCTTATAAAAGCAGGAAAAGAAACAAATCTGCAAGAAAAGGAATGGCAAATCAGGAGAATAGAGATCCGAGACAAGACCAAAAAACCATTAAACAGATGCTATTAGAAGATTTTGATTCTAATGTAGAGAGTGTGGTAGCAAAAATAGAAACCGAAGCAGAGAGAGCCTGTGAAAAAATTAAAGCAATATATGACCGACTGTTGATTGGCTTGCCTGTAGTAAGTATTACATTGACAGTACATGAATAGCAGTTAGTATTTGTGATTTTGTATCATTTTGTATACAGAGTTTCATAAGTCCTTAATGACTTAAAGAAATAAATAAGAATAGATTAATTTAATTCAGTTTCATAATTTATCCATCAGTTCAAAACTGAAGTGGTTTACAGTGCAAAACATACTTGCATCTAAAAATGCTTCTATATGTATATCTCACATAATTGTCTTATTTTCAGTTTTTGAAATGTACAAGTTTTTCCAACAGATAAAATCTCTTGTACACTAACATGAATCTTTGGAGTCTTTGCATAATTTACTTCTAAGTCCTTTTCCCAAGAAGCTAAATTAAATACATGCATGCTTTTGACTTCAAAGCAAGAGAGTTAATTATTCTTATTTGTATAGTCATCTTTGTAGGAATTTGCTATAAGTATTCGATGCTCCTGGTACGTGTAGTATGTGGCCTCCCTCGATGAGTCCCTGACTCGCCAGAAGTCTCTTAATAATAATAATAATAAATTCTTTCTTGTGATTATATCAGTTACTTTTGCGGCCTCGGGTACCTCCCGGGGCCTCGCCTGTCTGAGGGTCGGATAACGATTTCCGAAGGCTTGTCTGCGTGCCAGTCGCGGCGGAACCAGTCGCGATCCTAGGGGCTTCTCTCGACTTTCGAGAACGCCCTCGTGCGCAGGCATCCTACTTGGCCGTCTCCGAGAGTTTCGACGAAACGTTCGGTCGGCCTAAGTGCAGGGTGGCAGAGGCTTTGGCTGTGACTTTTCAGTAGGTTTTTTTTTTATTTTATTTTTTTATTTTATTTTATTTTTTTTTATATATATATATATATATATATATATATACATATACACAAGTTCTGCTTATAATGGGAGTGAAATGTGTACAGTATCATCATTTCCCTACCATAAAGTTGAAGTGCATAGGATATTGCAATTGCTTAGTATATCAAGATTTCAATATTGATTTTCTATGACTGTTTTAGCTGCTTAAAAGCAGCTATAGCCATGTTACATCCTACAAGCCAAAACATACTCAGGGGCTAATATTGGATCAGACCAGAACCCTGTCGTCATTAAAGCAACAATAAAATTAAAGAAAACAATGAAACCTATAAAAATAGAAAAACATGATCTCGGCTCCCTTAAAAATCAAGAAATACAAGATAAATTTTTAAAAGAACTGGCACATTCCACTGCTGTTGGCATTCCTGATTCCACCAAGTATACAACATGAATGACTAATAGAATGCATCAAAAAATTAGGATTAGATGGTAAAGATACCAGATTACTGATAAATCTATATTGGGAGCAAATTGGCTCAATAAAAATATCTGGAGAAACCTCAGAGGAATTCCCAGTGAAGAAGGGTGTCAGACAAGGCTGTGTTCTTTGTCCTGTATTGTTTAACCTCTATACTGAAAATATCTTCTAGCAATTAGAAGAATTTGAAGGAGTCAGCATAGAAGACAGAAATATAAACAACTTAAAATATGCAGACGATACGGTACTGCTGACTGAAAATAAAAAAGATCTTCAAAACCTACTAGAAGAGATGCTGAAACTAAGTGAAAAATATGGACTTAATTTCAACTTCAAAAAAACCAAAACCATGCTGGTAACAAGAGAAAAAGGGAAAATACGCAATATAAATATTAAGATCAGAGGAAATACCTTGGATTAAGTAGAGCGTTATATATATTGGGATCAACTACTTACAGAGAATGGAAAGTGCCATAAGGAAATATTAAGCAAAGAACATCACTAGATCTAGATCACCTTCATTAGCATGAAAAACATTCTGACCTCAAGTGAAATTCACACAAAAACAAGAATTAGGCTGTCCAAATGGTATGGTCAACACTGCTATATGTAGCAGAAACCTGGGCAATATCAAAATATTGTGAAAATAAACTAAAAGCCTTTGAAATGTGGATCCTCAGAAGAATCCTTAGAGTTCCATGGACTGCCAAAAAAACTAATTTAGAGATATTAAAGATGATTGGAGAAGATAGGACTCTGTTGAAAACTATTAAGAAAAGGAAAACCAGCTACCTTGTCACATACTAAGGCATTAATCCCTACAAAACACACTTCTAGAAGGAATGATACAAGGAAAAAGAAGAGGAGTAAGACAAAGAATAGCTTGGATGGGAAATATTAAGGACTAGACCTTTTTGTCTTACGAAGAATGTAAAAGAGAAGCACAAAACTGTACATGGTGGAAGCTCATGGTAGTAAACCTCCTGGAAGGAGATGACATCTGACATACACAACTATGTTAATTTATTAATGATACTTAATTACGAAGTTGTGAGAATTGATGTGGGAGAATGAAAAATATTGTTTGATCTGAATCTCCTGGCCAAAACTCCTTTTGCCTAAGCTAACAGATTTTGTACAGAAATGTTATCTCATGTAAAGCAGAGCACTTAAGTGAAAACTAAAGGCATGACAGTTGTTTTCTATAAATAATAATGGATATCACTTTGTTCCCAGCTATTAAATTTGAACCAAAGTTTTGTTCTGATAAAGCTAAACATACATAGGTTGACAATATGGAATTGATTGGCAACACCTATATAGGACTTCTGAAATTCAACTTTGCTATCACTTAGCTACAAGAACTATTTGGAATGCTGAATCCAAAACTGTAGTCAATCCTCTACATCAGTGGTCTCCAAAGTGTGGTACATGTACCCCCTGGGGTACGCGAGTCGATATATGGGGGTAAGTCAAAAAAAGGTTTATATTGATAGGAAAAAAATTAAGTAATTAATTAAAGACAAAGAATATTATTTTCTTTCATCAATTAAACATATATCTATTATAGACAAAGATGTTATAAAGATCCTTTAAACTTAAATTTGCAAGTAGCGCACATTGGGCGACTTTGCACACATAATCGTCCGTGGCAAAGCTGTCATGTTTTTTAAAACTAGGGAGTAAATCTCTTACTTCTTATCATTGCCATTGTTTATAGAGCATCCTAGTGTTGACAAGCCCAACTAGAGAAGGAAAATTGCTTAGTTATCCTGCTATCTACAGATGACACCACAGTTGTATTAATTATTTGACTATTGGTTATCAATAATAAATGAATTATATTTAAATTTTACAAATCCTCACAAAATGGATAAATGGTTAAAAAAATTTCCTCCAAAGAAACTCTCAATCAATTGGGGGTACGCCCTATTTATTTTTTGTCTTGGGGGTACGTGATCAAAAAAAAGTTTGGAGACCACTGCTCTACATCTCTGAAACTGCATTAACTAAAGAATTTGAAAAAAGTTGGAAATCTGCAAATGAAAGGATTCGAAGCTCTCCAGCAACATGTTTTAGTTGCATGCTGAGTCCTTTACTAGTAAAAAATGTTTCTTCTGTTGTAGAAGTCTTCTTAGTCAAGCTTATTTTTGCATTTATATCTGATTGGCTTTCATCCTCTGTGATGACTCCTAAGATATTTAAAGGAAGTTAATTGTTGTATTAGGTTATTTATTTTTGTAAGATTTGCTTTCTTGTAATTAGTAGTTCAGTTTCTTATAATTGATTTTTAGGCTGTACTGTATTAAAATTTCTTCAATCTTTGTCAGAGTGAATTTCAGTTTGTCTTTATCAGCAATAATTGCTATATTTTGAGAGTGCTTGACCTGGTAATAGCATCTGAGATTTATTTATTTATTTATTCGTATGGCATAAATATCAAAACATGCAGTACAATACACTTTAATAACATATAAAATTAAAAGTCAAAAGTCATTTTAAAAACCAATAAAATTAAAAGGTTACATCCAAATTGGTCAGATAGTTCATAGCTTTGGGTGTAGCACTTAAAAAGTCCAATTTGTCTCCTGAATATGCTCTGAGATAACACTGAGTCACAATATGGTTCACAGTTTGTCTCTGAGCTCCACAATCACAATGTGGGGATGGTTGTTTACCCCATTTAAAAAGCATGTCCGCACATACACCATGACCAGTTCATATTCTATTAAGCTGAGTCCAGGATTTTCGTGGGAGGTGTGAGCAAGCATCAAAACTTTCTTGTAATTCATTGAGAGAAAATTTTGTGATGTCATCTGTATGGCTCTCCCACTGTTCTTGCCACTTTTGCTTCAAGTCAAAGTTAAAATGTAGTAGTTGGGCTAATTGTAGTGGTGGATGTCTTGATCTCAATCGTCGTACACTTAAGTCTGGGAGATCTAAATGTATTGGTAGGGCTGTGTTCTCCAAGATTTTCTTATACTCATGTAAGAGAGCCTTAGTCCTGCACAGATTCAGTGGAACAATGTTAATAAGAGCTGGAAGCCAGTGTGTAGGTGTTGATTTAATTGTGCCAGAAATCAGTCTCGTATTATTTAGTTGGCTATCAACAACTTTAACATGTGTGATGTTTAGCCACACTGGTGAGCAATATTTGGCAACAGAGAAAACTAGACCAAGAGCAGTAATCCACAGATTATCGGCTGTTGCTCCCCATGTCGTGCCTATTAGTTTTTGTATTATGTTGTTGCGGGTTTTTAACTTAGCAGAAACGTTTGTTAGGTGTTGCTTGTAAGAGAGCATGCTGTCCAGGGTAATGCCCAAGTACTTTGGAAACTTATTGTGTCGTAGTAAACATCCTTCAAAGAAGATATGTAAAGTGACATCTGCCATGTGATTATTAAGGTGAAAGCTTGATACTTCTGTTTTGTCTGGATTGAGGTGGAGCCTCCATTTTTTATAATATTCACCTTTAGTTTTCAGATCTTTTGTAAGTACGTTTTCAGCCTGACTCATGTTTTTGTGTCGAATGGCAATTACAGCGTCATCAGCAAAACAGAACTTGCATGAGATGGTAGCAGGCAAGTCATGTGTAGAGGTTATAAAGTAAGGGTGCCAATACTGACCCTTGTGGAAGACCATTATTAAGTTTTCGTTGTCGGGACATTTTATTTCCTAATATAACTTGAAAGAAACGTTCGGTGAGCATGGAGGAAATTAAGTGTGCAGTCTGTTTACATGGGACAATGCTAAGAAATTTGTATATAAGACCTTCACGCCATACTGTATCATAGGCTGATGTTAGGTCCAAGAAGACAGCTGATGTTTTTTCTTGCTTCTGAAATCCAGCTTCTATGTATGATGTTAAAGTGAGCACTTGATCACAGCAACCACAATTTTCTCTAAAACCAGCTTGCTCAATTGGGACATGCTGCATAATTGGTGTGGACAATCTGTTGTACAGTTCTAACATTTTATAGGTGCAACTCAATAAAGCAATAGGTCTGTAACTTTTTGCCTCCTTTTTGCTATTCTTAAACCTTTTTCCAGGTTTAAGAATAGCAACTATTTTTGACTTCTTAAACTGGCTAGGTAATCGGCCAATCAATAATATATCAGAAAAGAATTCACAGAGCCATTTTATAGTATTTGGCCCGCTATTAATCAGAAATTCAGGATGGACACCGTCGAAGCCTGGGGCCTTGCCTGCTTTGATATCTTTTATGATGGCTTTTACTTCATTTATAGTGAAGATTGAGGCATGTTGTGAGAAAGCAGGGGCATTTATTTTTAAAGCTCTAAGTTCTTTCTTAACTTTCTTGGTATGTTCACGGTCCCTAGGTGCTCTTGACATATTAACGATTTGATTAGCTATTTTCTCAGGGGAGATGATTGTGATTTTTCTTTTAGGTAGATTAGTTGTGGATAGTTGTTGGAGAAGATTCCAAGCTTTTCTACTTGATTGTTTGAAGTCAAGGTTTTCAACTGTATCAATCCATTTTGTTTTTCGAGATGAGTTCAGGCTATGTAGTAATTCATCTGCTATTTCAGGATCTTCACTTTTCAGGAACTCTCTGTGGAGGTGTTCACTCTCTTCATTCCATCCAGGAACATAATCTTTTCTGTAACCTCTAGGGATATATTTTTTCGCAGTTGATATGATTGCTCCTACAAATCTCTTGTACTCTGCAACTCTAGCAGGTATCCACCGAACACATTTATCCAATTCATTCACAAAATTTCTCCAATTTGCTTTTTTAAAATTCCAACCCGGTCGTGGAAAGGATCTTGCTATAGGTAGTGTCATACCAATTTCCAGTAACACCGGTCGATGTTGACTGTGTGGGAAGTTAGAAAGTACATATCGTTTTGCTGGTAATGTTTGCCTTTCTGTGTTTATTGAAACAAAACATAAGTCTGGATTAGACTCTGTTTGCTATGCTGATGATCTAAAGGTGTTTCTATCTTTGGCATCAAATACAAGGTGTATATTATTTATTTCTGCCCATTGAACGAGGGTAGTCCTGCAGTCGTTGTTATCACGGTACTTCCATTCTTCATGATGGCTATTAAAATCACCAATCCATACTGTTGGATGTTGATAAGTAGGTATCACATCTGTAGACCATGATGTTAAAGGAGGTTTATAGACATTGACTATTGTTATGTTGTGAATTTTCACACTCACAAGATGGGTATCGTTATCACATCTGGTTGTCAGGAAAGAAGCATTTTCTATATCATCCTTGATATATGTTGCAATGCCATAATTCCAGTGGTATGTAGCACCAATCAGAGTGTAACCAGTTATTTTTCCTCTTCTATTAAGGTTGTCTTCGTTTTCAGCATGTGTTTCTTGAAGAAGCACAACGTCAATGTTATTTTCTTGTAGTATTTTGCAGAGATAGTCACATTTTGCTCTGTTAATTTCCTCGATATTCAGTTGACACATCTTAAGGCTAAATCCCAGTTTTTTGTCAGCATCATCAATAAAATTAGAAAAATCAGTATTGTTTGACTGCATGCCTTAGCCAGGAGAACTAATTGTTAGACTGGCTGCCAAATCGCTCTAGCTCAATTAGCATTACCCAAGGTGCACCACGAGGAGACGAGCTAGATTACACCCCAGCATCTGAGAATTTGACTGTAATGAATATTACAGTCAAATGATCACTGATCAGACAAATAATCATTTGACTGTAATGAATATTACAGTCAAATGATCAGATCTTATGATCACTGTCACCAATAGGTGACCATGTTGCCACCTATTGGTGACAGTGATCATAAGATCTTGACCTGGGAGGTGGCTAAAGGTGTGGAATTTTCGATTAAGACAGCGTATATGTGGAATTACCGTGCTGGCAAGTATGACTTGGTTCAGTGCCATGGCATGTAAAACTGCAAGGGCTGGATGTCGATAGAGCATGGGAAGTGGTCAAGGAGCATTTACAGGAGGTTATGGCTGATTGTATGCCTAGGGTCTGAATAGTAAAACAAGTAGGGGTTAAATGGGTGAATAACACCATTAAGCTTGAGCTGCAAAAAAAGAAACAACTGTGGAGGGGAATTTAAAGAGAGAGGTGACCTGCAGGCACACGAACGGTATAAAGTGCAGGCCAGAAGGGTAACGAGTGTAGTAAGAAAAGCAAAAGCAGATTATGAAAGGAAACTAGCTATGCAAGCTAAAGAGAATCCCAAATAGTTCTTTCAATATGCTGCAAGCAAAAAAAAAAAAAAACTGTACACGGCAGAATGATTTTAAGAAATGACGATGGTAAGGAAGTCACTGAATCAGTCGATATAGTGGAGTTACTGAGCGAGCACTTTGCAAAAGTATATCATCCAGGTGGTGACATTGAAAGAATGAAGGAACCATTAGTTTATACGGGAATTGTGATGAATGAAGTGGAGGTGAATAGTCTATTACAGAACCATAATGTGAATACATCTGTGGGATTGGATGGTATACCGACACGGATCTTACATGAAGTGGCTAAAGAATTATCGGTGTCCTTGATCATGTTGTTTAATCAGAGGAGTCTTGGGTCTGGTTTAGTCCCGAAGGTGTGGAAAGAGGGGAATATAGTTCCACTTCATAAAGGAGGATCCAAGACTACTGTTGCAAATTACCGACCGATCAGTATATCAGGAATCGTTGTCAAGGTCTTGGAGAAAGTAGTCGAGGGAAAAATACAGGAATGGATTGATGAAAATGAGATACTGTACGGGGGACAGCATGGCTTTGTGAAGGCAGATTATGCCTCAGTAACTTGCTCAAGTTTTATAACACAGTAACGGCTGAACTGGATAAGGGTAATGGGTTTAAAGTGATACTGCTGGACCTGGCTAAGGCCTTTGACAGGATACCACATGGAATTCTAATCCATAAACTGCAACATATGGGAATGGATATAGGGTTGGTGAGATGGATAGGTTGATGGAGAGATAGCAAAGAGTAGTTTATTCAGGAGTAGAGTCCAAAAGACTGCCTGTGACTAGTGGTGTGCTGCTCGGTTCTATTCTTGGACCACTGCTGTTTAATTTGTTCATTAATGATATAAGAAAGGATCTAACAGGAACAGTTCATTTGTTCACTGATGATGCAAAATTGGGTAGGGCAATAGTGAATGCAGAAGTTTTGATATCAGGTTTAATGCTACTTTTCTTCATCATATGATCCATGCAGATGATGAACAACAAGGGATACACCCTGTCTCACATCTAATTTTACATCAAACCACTTTCCTGTTCTTCCTTCATTTTTAATTGTTAATGTCATGTTTTTACCATATAATTCAGTGTTTGAACAACTTTGCTCTTGGCATCTTGTCATATACCTTTTCCAGATACACATAACTTAAATACCGACTTTTGTGGTATTCTCATGATATCTCAGCTATCTTAAAGCAAAGATCTGATGAATATTTTTAGTGACTGTTCTCTCATGTCAAATATCAAGAAATATCAAGAATTGGGCAAAATATTCTGGAGGTTGTTGAAGAAGCTTAGGAGTGGAGGAAAGAGTGCTGTAAAAGTAGAGATGATAAAGGTGACATGAAAGACTTCAAAGATATCCTTGAAGTATGGAGTAATTACTTTGAAAAACTGCTAAATGAAACAAGCAGTGATGACAGCACAGTGGTAAAAAACTGACTAGGCATGCAGTCGGGAATACATATCCATACTTGAAGTAGAAAAAGCCATCAAAGGCTTGAAATGTGAAAAGGCAGCAGGAGTAGATGATATTCGACCAGAAATGTTGAAGTATGGTGGTATAAGAGTCTTACAGTGGCTGCACTGCATAGTTCAGAAAGCCTGGACAGAGGGACGAATTCCCGATGATTGGAGTAGAGCTCTCATAGTACCCATATATAAAAAGGGAAATAAAACTGAATGTGAGAATTACAGAGGTATTTCCCTACTGAGTGTTCCTGGCAAAATCTATGCAAGTATACTTGAGAAACTGTTCAGAAGAATTGTGGAATAAAAGCTTGGTGAAGAACAAGCTGGATTCAGGCCAAATAGAGGCTGTCAGGATCAGATCTTCACTTTATGACAAATAGTCGAGAAAGCATGGGAATATAACAAAGATCTGTATTTAAGTTTTGTCGATTTGGAAAAGGCATATGACAAGCAATACTTAGTCTGTATTTGAGTTGTAAGTCAGCAGTTAGAATTGAAGGAAGTACAGGAAGATGGTTTAATGTTAAATCTGGTGTGAGACAAGGATGTGCATTATCGTCTCTGTTATTCGTTATCTATATGGATCACATTATGAAGGAAAGTGGTATTAAACCTGATATCAAAATTGGAGATGTTAATCAGCTCTTTGCTTTATGCGGATGATGTTATACTTCTAAATAAATCCGCTACAAGTCTGCAAGATTCTCTGACTAAATTGAATAGCTGTTGTAATAGATATGGTATGAAGGTCAGCAATAAAAAGACAAAGACACTGAAAATAGGCAGAATCATTGAAAATGTCAACTGTGTTGTGAATGGAGAACCTGTAGAACAAGTTAAACATTTCGGCTACTTAGGCGCGATTTTTACTGAAGATGGTAAACTAAATATAGAAATAGACAACAGAATCAGCAAAGCTGGTATGGTGGGAAGTCAATTGAATAAATTCATATGGAATAAGAGAGAAATTAGTCGGAACACTAAATTAGCTGTATACAAGACAGTGTTCAAACCAGTTTTAACTTATGGATCTGAGAGCTGGGTCAGAAGTAAAACACTTGACCAAAGACTAGAGACCACAGATATGAGAGTCCTGAGAAAGATTATAGGCGTGAACAGATGGCATCAATGGCAATATCATATTAGAAACGAGGATATTAGGAAAGAACTTGACATTGTCAGCATCCAGGAATGCGTTAGCAGAGCTAATCTCAGGTGGTATGGTCACTTAAACAGAATGGGCGAGGAAAGATTAGCAAAGCAAGTGTTCTCTGCCAGGTTGGCAGCAAAACGACCCAGAGGAAGACCAAGATATAGGTGCATTGATACGGTACAAAGTGCCTTAGACGATAGAAATATAAAATCTGATAATGTTGGAGTCTTGACAAGTAACAGACTGATTTGGAGGAAAATTGTAGATAGGAAGTTAGTAATGATGTAATTTTTTTTCATGTAGTACTATCATATCCTGTACACCCTTTGTGGGTACATGGCAGGAATTTGATGATGATGATGTTCTCTCATGGCTTAGTTCATTCAGCAGTCTTTTAAAGCATTTACTCCAAACATCTAGAATATTTTTATCTTCAGTTTTCATTTTACCTTTATCATCTCTGATTCCTTTTATAATGTGCTTTCTTCTGTTTCTAACTTTATGACAATGTTTGAAAAAAAAAAGCCTCCAGAACATTTTTTCAACTTGCTGTTATTTATCTTCTGCATTCTTTCCATGACTTTTGTTTACACGTTGTTTCCCCCTGATGTATTTGCTAGGAACTTTTGATATGCTTGCTATTTTATAGGACTATTTCTAACTTCAGTCCTTAGTGGAGTTGAAAATTTTCTGTTATTGCAGATGGCTTCACCACATCTCTCTGGTTGAATTGTTTTCTTCAGGGCAAAGTCTGCTACTCAGTCTCTAAGGTTTGATTCTTGGTGTCAAATCCTTTTTTTTTTTTTCTTGAAACTTTTTATTTTTTTTTCCCAGTATGAAATGTATTTTTACTTGAAACTAAATGGTGATCACTTCCTATTTCAAATCCCATATATACTATTGTGTTCTGAACCAGCATGAAGAAATCACTATCACCAATAACATACCCAGTGAGACTTGTTATCTCTTCTGTCTTGTGTGTTCTCTCTATTTGCATTTGTTCACATTTTTGCATTTGAATTATGTTAGTAATGACATGTTCTGAACTGAAATCCAGCAGATACCGTTATTATTAGTTTTCTCTTTTTTCCAAATGTTTCCAATACATTTCTATATGTCTGGTATTCATTTTTTACTTTGACCTTGTTGATCAAAGCAGCTTAGTAGAACCTTCTATAGGACTATAGGCATGAATAAGTCTATTATCCAATTTATCATTTTAAAATTATCCTTGTTTTTATTGTCAAGTATTATATTGTAATCTACCATTTATCTGACCCATAAGTTATCTGAATCAGTTCTGATAGCTGAAGAGTCAGATAATTGATGGTGCTCTATCAGAAGTCAGTTGACATGCAAGGGTTTACTAATTGAACAGTCATTGTTTTGAAGGTCTTGTATAAACAGTAGATTACTGTAGCTACCTTTCTTTCCCAATTCATTATTGCCTGAACATAACATCTTGTATTTGTTATTTAGAAGAATTTCTCACTTATTTTTGTCTGTGGTTTGGTAACACCGATTATGTCATTGTGGTATTTCTGTAATTCTTCTGACAGTTTCACTTCTTTTTCTGTTGATATTTCATGATGATTGTTGAATTCTGTAGAAATTGAGTTTGTTGCACTACACAATATAACTAAAAATTTCAGTCATGGTAAAAGTGCAGAAAAGGTTCACAGTATGTTCAGCTTGTCACTTTAAATTTAAAGCTGCTATTCATTGTATTTGATGTAGTTCATATGTCATCTTCACACACGAGTGATCATAACAGTCGTGGTAGACCACTATTTCTGTAAGTGTTAAAATTTCTCTGTGATATTTTAGCATTGTGCAGCAGTTTATTTCATGATATAATCACGTAATCACAAGAAAGATATTTATTTAACCAAATATTTCGGTCTGGAAATAGCAGACCATCGTCGGTGGTATTACAAGAACAGTTTAAAAAATATATAAGCTAGAATACTAACAATAGATCGTTGAAATTAGAACATGCCGCGTGATGTTATATCACTAAGTATGAAACGAAATATTTTGAAGTAGAAACATGATTGAATTTGCTATTAAAAAAAAAAAAAAAAATTAATGAGTAATCTTGATTAGGCTTTCCCAGATTTTTGATATAGATATGCAGTCATTACGATTCAGGTTGGGATGATGGAGCAAGGCCTCCACGCTTTCCTTGAACAAACGTTCGAACCTGTAACGGGATCTATGTAAGAGGCGCGTCTTGGACCAAAGGATGCTGTGGTCAGTTTCAATCCCGTGTTGAGCCAAACCAGACTTTTCAGGTTTATTGTGAAGAATGGATGATTGATGTTCTTGGATTCTTTTTTCAAGAGAACGTCCAGTCTGTCCAAAGTAAGAGAGATCACAGTTGCAAGGAATTTGATAAACTCCAGGAAGAGATAAAGTTGAGCGTTTGTCTTTAGGAGAAGGAAAATGAGAAGACAATTTGTTAATAGGAGAATACGTAGCTGTTAAATCATATTTCTTCAAAATTCTTGCGATAGGTTCTGAAATACCGGAGATATAAGGAATAGGTACTCGACGTATTGAATCTTTGTTGTTTTGTGGAGGATTATAAGATGTAAGAAGACGTTGAATACTTTTTTCAGAAAAGCCATTGAGTTTCATGTGTTGCTGGATAGTAGAAAGTTCTTTCTGTAGATAATCAAAAGTAGAACAATTAGTTTTGGCTCTTTTGATGAGACATTTTATAATTCCTGTTTTATGACATGGATGATGGGCTGATTCTTTCAGAATATAACGACCTGTGAATGTTGGTTTCCTGTATACTGTAGTTGTAAGAATATTTGAAGATGATCGGATGAGGAGAACGTCTAAAAAAGATAACTGGTTGTTTTCTTCTAATTCCATAGTAAACTTTATGCGATGATGTAAGGAATTAATACTGTTTAAAAAGGAAGATAAAGTGTTTTTACTGTGAGGCCAAATAGCAAATATGTCATCTATATATCTTACCCAAAAAGATGGTAGAGGGAAACTAGATGTGAAGAGGACTTTTTCTAAATGTTCTAAATAAAAGTTGGCTAAAGCTGGAGAAAGAGGACTTCCCATGGCTGTTCCTTCTACTTGGCTATAAAATTTGTTTTGACATATGAAATAACCAGAATGTATAACGAAATCGAATAGTTTTATAATATCTTGAGGAAAGATGTCAGCAAGTAGTTTTAAAGTTTCCTTAAGAGGTACATTGGTGTATAAAGATTCTATATCAAAACTAACCATAAGATCTGTAGGTTGTAATGAGACATCTTTTAATTTTTCTAAGAAATCTGAGGAGTTTTTTAAAAAAGAACTCGAGTTGCCAATGTAAGATTTCAGTAATTTAGCTAGATATTTGGCTATACGGTAAGTAGGAGAATCAATGCAATCTACTATTGGACGAAGAGGATAGTCAATCTTATGGATTTTTGGAAGGCCATAAAATCTAGGAGGTCTTGCAAAATGAGTTTTAAGTCTTTCAATTGTGTCTTTATCTAAACTGATGACTTCATCAAGGAGAGAATTTAATTTCTTTAGTTGTCTGTTGGTTGGATTATAATCAATTTCTTGATATGTGGAGCGATCTCGAAGCAAAAGAGAAAGTTTTCTTCTGTAATTTACTGAGTCCATAACTACTGTTGCTTTTCCCTTGTCAGCTTTAGTGATAATGAGGTGATTATTTTTTCTCAAGGACTGTAAAGATTTCATTTCAGAAGGAGATATGTTAGAAGGAGGAAGTTTAGCCTTAAGTAGAGAAGAAGCGACTTCTAGGCGAAGAGCATTAGCTTTATCGCTGGTTAGATGATTAAGATTCCTTTCAATGTTAACTAGGAAATCTAGATATGGTATTTTATTTGGAACAATAGTTTTTGTTCGCGCCTCTTACATAGATCCCGTTACAGGTTCGAACGTTTGTTCAAGGAAAGCGTGGAGGCCTTGCTCCATCATCCCAACCTGAATCGTAATGACTGCATATCTATATCAAAAATCTGGGAAAGCCTAATCAAGATTACTCATTAATTTTTTTTTTTTTTTTTTTTTTTAATAGCAAATTCAATCATGTTTCTACTTCAAAATATTTCGTTTCATACTTAGTGATATAACATCATGCGGCATGTTCTAATTTCAACGATCTATTGTTAGTATTCTAGCTTGTATATTTTTTAAACTGTTTTTGTAATACCACCGACGATGGTCTGCTATTTCCAGACCGAAATATTTGGTTAAATAAATATCTTTCTTGTGATTACGTGATTATATCATTCAGTCTTATGTCGCAAGTATCCTTAAAACAACAAAGTTTATTTCATTTTTCAGTAGATTGTTTTTTGGGTCTCCTGAATGTTGAGAAAGATGTGCCATTTTCCTGTTTGTAAGATATTATATCTAGCCTTGTTGGCCAAGTTTGAGTCAAATCCTGCTGTAGGCATGGATGTTTGTGATAATCCTGAGGTTGTGAGATGGCTCTCATACCAGGTGATGAAATTCGTCACCTGGTAATGAGACCGATACCCTTATTATTGGCAGCCTGAAGTAATTTGAAAATGTTCCATGTTTAGTCTCCAAAGTAGAGATTGAGGACTATGTAAAAAATAAATAAAAATATAAAATTTATTAAAAAAAAAAAAAAAAAATAGAAAAAAATTCTTTACCCACCCGTGTTACTATTGTGCAGTAGGTGTACAAAAACCTTTCATGTGTGGGAGTCATTTAAAAAAAAATTTCTTAGCACAATATACATTTCTAAAAAACAGACATACTAACCACAGTGATAAGTTTTAATACGTAAATATTTCATCCCAAGTATCTTGGGACATCCTCATACAGTAATTCAAACAATGCTAGGAATGACATACAGTTAGGGCATGATTACAATGGAATCTCAATATGCGTGCAGTAACGTGTTATAGAAGTAAATTAAGACATTGAAAAATAATAATAATAAATAAAAAAACATATATAAAGAGATTCTTTTACACAATTTTGCATGACAATTCCCCATACTTTAGGAATAGTAAGAACGTCATTTCGGTTTAAATTTGTGGTGTGTAGTAGGGCTTCAGCACTTTCATTATATAAACGTTCATGTTTATATAAAGAACTATGTAAAAGTTTCTGCGGTTTGAAAAGACGAATGTGGTCTTGATGTTCCAAGATGCGTTTCTGAACAGATCTACCTGTTTGTCCAAAGTAAGACAACTTGCTGGAGCATGGGATCTTATACACGCCAGGTGAAAGTTTGTCCTTAGGAGAAGGTAACAAGTTATAGATCTGGTTGATGGGTTTATAAGTAGTGGCAAAATTGTTTGAAGGACGTTTGGAGATGCCTTTGACATAAGGTATGGGAATCCTATGGGCTTCTTCTTGTCTAGGTTGATGTGTGGGGAAGTGACTGATGATTTTTTGAGTTGTTGTAAGATTATATCCATTTAGTATGGCTGTATTTTTGATTATTTCTAGTTCTTGGTTTAGAGATTCTTTAGAGGAGCAGAATTTGTGCACTCTGGTAACTAGTAATTTAATGATGCCAAATTTCTGAGATGGATGAGTGGAAGAATTGTGAATGTAGCAACCTGAAAATGTAAGCTTGCGATAGACAGATGTGGCGATGGAGCAGTCTTCTTTCCTTTGAATGTGTAAATCCAGAAAGAGATACCCTGTGGAGATTCTTTTTCTAGTGCAAAGTTGATGCGAGGGTGAACAAGGTTTATTTTATCTAGAACAGGTGTAATTCATGTTCGAGATGATCCCAGACTGCAAAGACGTCGTCGACATATCGTAGCCAAATTTTTGGTTTTGGTTCAAAAGTGAAAATTTTTTCTTCCAAGTATTCTAGAAACAGGTTTGCTAAGTTTGGTGATAAAGGAGACCCCATTGCTGTTCCTTCTTCTTGCTTGTAAATTTTACATTTCCAAGTGAAGTAACTAGATATGATAACAAATTTGAATAACTCAACTATATCAGATGGAAATTTTTGAGTTAGTAATTCTACTGTTTCTTTATGGGACATACCACCTCCAAAGCTTCTGGAGCTTTGGCACCAACAGAGGAAGAGGAGTAGGTATTCTGGTCAAAACACCTATACAGTTTCTCAAGTATACTTGCATATATTTGAAGAACTTTGTTGGAGAAGCTTGTGAGAACTAGGATCCAGAGTTGAGTTGACAACAATGGTATAATCTTTGATGGACAGCATGTTTTAGTAATCTACTTACTTATTACAATAAAGTGACTGCTTCCTTGGAGAGAGGAGAAGGATACACAGTAATATACTTGGATTTCGCAAAAGCTTTTGATAGAGTACCTTACGATAAGTTGACAGTCAAACTAGAGGAGATGGGGTTGGATATTAGATTAGTACATTGGATTGGAGACTGGCTATCTGATAGGTATCAACAAGTTGTGTATGGGGGTGCGATATCCAGGAAAAGGAAAATCACTAGTGGAGTGCCTCAGGGGTCTGTTTTAGGGCCATTACTATTTAACTTGTATATTAATGATATTGGTGAAGATTTGGATGGAGATATTCAGTTGTTTGCAGATGATGCAAAGTTGGGACAAACCATAAAGAGTAGTGAAGATGTTGTGATCTTGCAAAAAGACTTGAATAAATTGAGTGATTGGGCAAGCAAATGGGAATGTGAGTTCAATGTTGCAAAATGTAAGGTTTTAAAATTTGGAAAACAAAGATGGGATGCAGAATTTATGCTTGGTGAGAATATATTGTTGGAAGTAGAGGAAATAAGAGATCTGGGGGTGATAGTTGATAAGGATCTAAAAAATTTAGGGGACACATCGCCAAAATTGTGAAGACAACACAAAGACTTCTGGGAATGATGCGGAGGACACTGACGTGTAGAATTGGGAGATTCTTGTTCCATTGTATAAGGCTTTGATTAGGCCACACATGGACTATTGTGCCCAGATTTGGTCATCAGGTTTTCAGAAGGATAAAGAGATGTTGGAAAGGGTCCAAAGGCGACTGACTAAGGTAGTTTCTGACCTCCAGAATGTTGAGTATGAGGAAAGATTGAGAAGATGTAATTTGCAGAGTCTAGTGGAGAGAAGGAAGAGGGGGAGATATGATAGAGACCTACAAGTTGGTAAGGGGTTGTTATAAGATCAATGGTGGAGAAGTTCTACAGAGAATAGTGGGAGATCAGGGAAGAACCAGAGGTCATCCCTGGAAACTGTATAAAGAGGGTGTGAGTAGAGGGGTGAGTGGCAGGTTTTTTTCGTGCAGAGTTGTGAATGATTGGAATGCCTTGCTTGAGAGTGTGGTGTCTGCAAGGAGTTTGAGTGTGTTTAAGACACGGTATGATGAGATGTGTGTGTGATAAAAGGACCTCCTAGATGAGTCTTTGACTCCATGAGGTCTTGTTTAATAATAATAATAATATCTTACCAGGAACACTCAGTAGGGAAATACCTCTGTAATTCGTCTGTGAAGAGGGAGACAATGTCGAAGCTAATTAACAAGTCAATTTTTAACAGTTGAATGTCTTTTATTTTTGCCTGAAAGTGTGGAATTTTTGATTGAAGAGGCTGAGTGGCCTATGTGAGGATGGAGAAGGTTTGATAAGAATCTTGATAACTTGTAAGTCGGGCTGCTAATAAAATCTATGATGGGGTCTGAGTGGAACATTAAGCTTGTGAAGCTTAGGTTAGCCATAAATTCTAGGAGGTCTAGCATGGTATGCTTTGAATTCGTGTGTAGAGGCTTAAGTGCTGTGAGGACATCATGTTGGAGGCTTAATGGATTTTTTACAACACTCAAAAAGGATTAAAATAGAATTTATTACTTCCTATATTTTGTCCTAGTCACTAGGACATCTATGGGGATTACAAACACAACTAATGCACACAAATATCATACAGTACTAAGCCCAACCATGTGGGTGACACTAAAGTCCTATCTAGGTGGAGCGCCCTCTAAGGATGGTAGCAGGGGCCTGGAATGTAAGGTGGGACCTCTGGTGATGAGTGTTTCCGAAATTTTCGGAAGCTTAATGCAACCGTATTTATTAAGATTTGGTTGGTTTCTGAGAGCTGCTGCTGCTTCTAAGAAAAGTTTTTGTAATCCCTGTATACGTCCTAGTGACTAGGACGAAATATAGGAAGTATTAAATTCTATTTTAATCCTTTTCGAGTGTTGTAAAAAATCCATTAAGCCTCCAACACGATGGTATGTCTTGAGTTTTTTAATTGTTTCTTCATCTAAGGAGGAGAGTTGACGTTTTTTAGGATCATAATCTAGTTTGGCGTAAGTATTACAAACTCGGAGTAGTAAATTTATTTTTCGGTCATATGAATTGGTATCAAGAACCACAGTGGTATTTCCTTTGTCAGTGTTACACTCTGATAACTTAAGAATGTGAAATTTTCAGTTATCATGGTGTAACAGGAGAAGAAATAAAAGCCCTTTGTAGATAACTAAGTAAGCAAGCTTGTTCCTAAGCAGATATCGTTAAGAGCCTTTGAAAGTAACGAATACAAAATATAAAAAGGAAGAAAAACATGCTTGCATCCAAGTGAAAAATATAGCTGAAATTGTTTATTGAACTAAATAAAAAAAAAAAAAAAGAACGGAAATTTATTTCAGTTGTGATATGATAAAATAAGGTTAAGTAAAGCAAAGAAGATTAGTCATAGGATTTTGTATGCGAGAGGCTAGTTTTTACACTTGAAATAAGAGATTAAAGATTCTAGTTAATTCTTAGAAAATTTTGGAAAGGGATTAATTTAGTATAGATGACATAGAGGTTAGCTTAAACAAAAACCAAAGCTCAAGGTCATAATTCCCGAATTGAGATTTCGTCACGTGTCAGTTGTGTGCACACGGACCGCATGATGTTTTGGCAGAAAAACGCCACTCTAATTGGTCAGTGAAATCGACTCCAGTAAGGGGGGAAGAAAAGAAATTGAAGGTGCCAATAGGGGTCATCGTATAAAAGGGTTAGACCCCCCCCCCCCCAAGAGGCTTTTTTCCTCAGAGTTTTCTTCATGAGTCTTCCTATAGGTCTCACTCGGTTTTCCTGAGTGACGGGTTAAGAGTTTTCTCCGTCCGACATAATAAGGAAACAAAGTGTGTGGGATTTTGATTCCTTGTTTTCCTATTGTAAGAAATGAGGGATGCCGTTTAGTTAAAAAAAAAAAAAGAAGATAATGTCAGTGTGTTTCATCGTCCAGTGGTTGTAACGAGAGAAAGAAAACTCTATAAAGAAGTCAGTGCCCACATGGTGAATTTCACAGCTATAGAATAGATGATCCTATGTATGTCCTTGATTGAAGAATGTAAGGTAAAGATTATGAAAGCCCATCTTAGTGCCAAAGGAACTTAGGAGTGATGAGTTATAGAAGAGTTTGTCCTAGGAAGGTAAAATATCGGAAAGAGGTAGAGACCAGTGTACAAGACCCAAGTCAAAAGGTACTGTAAAATCTCGTGTCAATTCAAATCATATGTAAATGTAGTCATTGTTCAATTACTGAACAGTTGAAAGGATTATTGAGAATTATACTAGGACTTTAGTACATGTCAAACTAGAATAAAAATGAGGTTGTTACTATTAATTAATACGTATTCATTGCCTAGAGATTTATGCATGTACATTGTATTTTAATTAAGAGAGTTTTAAAGGTCAAAAGTGTTATTAGCTCAGCGAAAGGATAATTTTAATCCATGTTGTCTTAGTGAGAAAATTAGAGTAACTGATTATATGTCCTAGAAAATACAGAAATATAGCGTGATCAAACCAGTAAGGGGTTAGACAAAGGATCAACTAGTTCTAGGATTATACATGTTTGTATGTGTAGAATCTGTTATGGGGATATGATCGCAATTCTCATGTAGGATCTTAATCTAATACTTATGTTTAGCTAGTGAAAATTTCTATTATATATTCTTAGTTTTGAATTGAGTTTTATTTGATAAAGAATGAATTGTACCATGTTTGAGAGTTCAATAAACTTTTATTCATTGAAAATACAGTTGTCTGAGATTGCTGCTCAATGCACCACTTGTAACAACGTACAAACCTAATCACGCGGGGGGGGGATTTTGTTAAGTTACGAGATAAATGTCACGACTGCATATTAGTTTCACACTCAGACATATTTTGGTAATTGCTCCTTGTTTTTGAATTTTATATCTTAGATTAAATGTGCTGAAAGGCGCAGTATAAAATAAATATTTAGGGACACTAAGGGGAGAAAAAGCTTGAATATTTGTATTTGGGTGATATCTCGTATATAAATAAGATTTGGACAAAGACAAGTAGAGTTTCACATGTAAGGATAGTTGAAAGCATAATAATCGTAAATTGGGACACATTTTAAGGAGGTAAAAGCTTTCAATTCTGATGGTGGGATATTTAAGTCCGAAGGTTTGGGATCATAGATTATTTTCTCGAAACGAAGTCTGTTGGCTTCAATACTGGAAAGATGGCCGTTGTTTCTCTCTATGTTATGTATGAAATCTTAATATGGGAAACATTTAGGTGAAATTGAAAATTTGTGACCTCCTGCTAGAACATTTAATTCGTCTGTTGTTAATGGATGGTTAGATAAGTTGACTATCCATTTTTCCATTGGTAATTTGTTAGTAATCTTCTTAGATCGATTTAGCAAGTTGAAGTATTTATTTTGTAGATTAATATTGCTTTTATCCCTGAATTTTTTGAAACACTTATAATCAATTGTAGCAAATCTTGATTTAACGTGTTATAATTCTGCTTCTAGTTAAGTAATTTTTAAATTATTAGTTGCCAATTCATGCTTAGAAACTCGTAACTGGTTAAGTAGTAAGGAATGCCTTGCTTTCTGATAGATTTTATGGGCACCTGGAGATTTGATGACTTCTTTTAGTTTTGCAAAAGTTGGAATGAATTTATTGAAATATTTACGTATTAAAAATTATCACTGTGGTTAGTACGCATGTGTTTTTTAGTGATGAATTCACAAGTTTCATTGTATAAAACGTCTTATTCCTTCACGGGGAACTGACAGCACAGATGACCAACTTACCAGGCAAACTTCAATTAAAACAGGGTAAGCTACTTTCTAGAATCTCGTTTTTAAAAAAGTGTAGATGCGATAAACTCATTCCAACTTTTGCAAAACTAAAAGAAGTCATCAAATCTCCAGGTGCCCATAAAATCTATCAGAAAGCAAGCAGTTCCTTACTACTTAACCCATGGATCGCCAAAGTCATTTGCCTGTCGACCCCTTTCAAGCGTTTTTTGACTTTTTATCGACCCCCTATATTTTACTATTATGTAATTATAATAGGACAAGCAAAAAAAGACTGCTTATGTGAGTTTTTAGATTGTTTATTTTATAGTTACAGTGTTTATTGTATGTATAATATAGTATATATTATTATATTACTATTGCTAGTACTATTAATATCACTGGTATTACTACCAGTGCTGCTCAACTCTTCAACATAGAGAAGTTTAGTTCATAAATGAATAATGATTGAATTATAATATGTATGTATGTTGATGAATTTTAGAAAATTAACGCTCACTTGTATGTCGATGCTCAAAAATGAGACTGGGATCGAATATTTGTAAGTATCAGTAAATAAGAACCACGCACGTGTTGCAATCTCGCTCCCACTGCACCGGCCGGCAGGAACCACCAACATCTGTTTATTGGTAAATACATCATTTTGGCCTACTTGATTGGCCTTAGTAACTATTTTCATGACCTTACTCCATCTTACAGGTCCTATTCATATACCTGTAATATGGAGGTACTGATCCCACGATTCACTCTTAATTGCGTTGTCATTACCTCCATGTCTTTTGTCATGGAGGTAATCCAAGTTAACCAAATTAAATATTACCCATACAATGATGTCTTATATTTTTCTGTCAACCCCCCAATCGACCCCTAACAATGCCATATCGACCCCTTTGGCGACCATTGACTTAACCAGTTACGAGTTTCTAAGCATGAATTGGCAACTAATAATTTAAAAATTACGGAACTAGAAGCAGAATTATCAAATATGTTAAATCGAGATTGGCTACAATTGATTATAAGTGTCTCAAAAAATACGGGGATAAAAGCTTTTGATAAAAGCAATATTAAACTACATAATAAATACCTTAACTTGCTAAATCGATCTAAGACGATTACTAACAAATTGCTGACGGAAAAATGGGTAGTCGACTTATCTAACCATCCACTAACAACAGACGAATTAAATGTTCTAGCGAGAGGTCACTAATTTGCAATTTCACCTAAATGTTTCCCATATTTAGATTTCATATATAACGTAGAGAGAAACATCGGCCATCTTTCCAGTATTGAAGCCAACAGACTTCGTTTCGAGGTAGCAAAAATAATCTATGATGCCAAACCTTCTGACTTAAATATCCCACCATCAGAATTGAAAGCTCTTACCTCCTTAAAATGTGATAAAAACATAATCATTACTAGAGCTGATAAAGGAAATACCACTGTGGTTCTTGATACCAATTCATATGACCGAAAAATGAATTTACTACTCGGAGATCATAACACTTACGCCAAACTGGGTTATTCATATTTATGAATTTAGGGTTCTGTGTGGTAATTTAGAAATTACCACACAGAACTTACTTATTTTTAATTACTGGTATTGGGAAATTACTGGTATCTCCCCAACAGAAGGGAAAAAAGCAATTGTGATTCCTATTTAAAAAGGTAATAGAGATGACCCTAAAAACTATAGAGGTATCAGTATACTAAATTCTTGTTACAAAATATATAGCAGAATCTTAAATAGCAAACTAATGAAATATTCCAAAAACTTTATTTTAGAAGAGCAGAATGGATTTAGAAAAGGATGATCATGTATTTAGAAGAGCAGAATGGATTTAGAAAAGGACGATCATGTATAGACCCGGCCTTTTGCCTAAAATTAATAATAGAGAAAAGAAGAGAATACAATTTAGAAACACATATTGCATTTATTGACTTTGGAAAAGCATTTGACAAAGTTAAAAGTAACATATTATTTAACATATTAAAAGAAAGACAAATACCAAATAATATCCTAAAAGCTATCACAAGTATATATGAAAATAATCATATACAAATAAGATTAAATCATGAGCTATCATATATGAGAGAGCTAAACCAAGGGGTCTGACAGGGATGTCCCCCTCTCGGCAACTCTTTTTAATATCTACTTAAATGGAATAAAAATTTACATCAAGGAATTAAACTTTCTCCTACAGTAAACTTAAACACTCCTCTTTGCTGACGACCAAATAATAAATACCACTTCTGAAGATAACTTACAGAAAGCTAGTTTAGATCTAAATGAGATATCCAAAGATTATGGTATGATAATATCAACAGAAAAATCAAAAACTATGACTTTTACAGGACAAGATCCAGCAAGAACTAAAATAGTAATAGATAACAAGATCTTAGAACAGGTGAATTCATTTAACTACCTAGGATGTATGATCACATATGAAATTGAAAAAGATATAAACGTAAAAATTGTAAAATATTTAAAAATAACATGTGTAATTAACTCTATATTTAAACCAAACCTAGTTCAAAAACAAACAAGACTGAAAGTATACAATACATTAGCCCTACCAGTCTTAATGTATGGAAGCAAAATCTGGACAATAAAACAAAAAGACAAACAAAGATTAACAACATCAGAAATGAAGTTTATGAGGAAAAACTGCAAAGTATACCCTATTTGATCACAAAAGAAACGAAGAAATTATGAAAGAATTAAACCAAGAACCAGTAATAGAAAAAATTAAAAAATATAAACATAAATGGATGGAACACATTCAAAACAAGTTACCAAAACAAGCCTTAAAGTACAAGCCATTAGGAAAAAGAAAACCAGTACATCCTCTTAAACGATTCAACGATGACTTCTAAGGCCAGAACAGGCCATGCTAGGGCTAAATCCTTGATACGCATGATGATGAATTTAGGGACACAAAACACACGTGTTGAAAAGATTATTTTACTAATTATTAATAAAATAACCATGATTTAATAATCGTGATTTAATAAGATTAAATCACGAGCTATCATATACAAGAGAGATAAACCAAAGGGTCCGACAGGGATGTCCCCTCTCAGCAACTCTTTTTAATATCTACTTAAATGAAATAATAATAAAATGGAGTAAAAATTTACATCAAGGAATTAGTTGTTTCAAGGATACTTGCGACATAAGACTGTGATTACGTGATTATATCATCAAGGAATTAAACTTTCACCTACAGTTAACTTAAACACTCTCCTCTTTGCAGACAACCAAATAATAATTACAAATTCTGAAGATAACTTACAGAAAGCTATTTTAAATCTAAATGAGATATCCAAAGATTATGGTATGATAATATCAACAGAAAAATCAAAAACTATGGCCTTTAAAGGACAAGATCCAGCAAGAACTAAAATAGTAATAGATAACAAGATCTTAGAACAGGTGAATTCATTTAACTACCTAGGATGTATGATCACATATGAAAATGAAAAAGATATAAACTTAAAAATTGCAAAATATTTAAAAATAATAGGTGTAATTAACTCTATATTTAAACCAAACCTAGTTCAAAAACAAACCAGGCTAAAAGTATACAATACATTAGCTCTACCGGTCTTAATGTATGGAAGCGAAATCTGGACAATAAAACAAAAAGACAAACAAAGATTAACAACAGCAGAAATGAAGTTTATGAGTAAAACTGCAAAGTATACCCTATTTGACCAATTAAACCAAGAACCAGTAATAGAAAAAATTAAAAAATATAAACATAAATGGATGGAAAACGTTTGAAGAATGAAAACAGAAAGATTACCAAAACAAGCCTTAAAGTACAAGCCATTAGGAAAAAGAAAACCAGGACGTCCTCGATTCAACGATGACTTCTAAGGCCGGAACAGGCCATGCTAGGCCTAAATCCTTGATACGTATGATGATGATTAATAAAATAACTCGACGTTTCGACCCCTGTTTTGAGGTCATCATCAGAAGGATACATGTGTATAGGAACCAAGCTACATACTGTTGCACTCTATAAAGGTAATTTCACATGCTTCTTTGAACTTCTGCTCAAACCAGGTTTTGGTGCGGTGTAGAGACTTGGTGCCTTTCCAATCAATTCTGAGGTGAGTGCATGATCAGAAAGGCCGGTTTTTCCAAAATGGAGGTATTAAATGTGTCGTTTGTGTTCATCCTTCCTGATTGGGATGGTTCGCCCTGTTTCCCCTATGTATGGTATGTTACATGTTCATTGTATTTTGTAAATCCCTGGGTGTCAGAGGATCCTTGGAAGAACTGAGTAGGTGTCTTAATTTTGTCAGGGTTTAAAGGTGGTTTTGATGTTGTATTTGTGTAGTGTTCTGTCTATTTTTTCGGAAATGCCTCTAACCTATGGTATGGCATAGCATTCTTGAAATCTTTTTTGTTATTAGTGGTATCTCTGTGGAGGAGTTTGTGAATGGTTTTTATACTATATCCATTTTTTATAAAGGTATGTTTGATGATCTCATATTCATGGTTAAGAGCTTGTTCATTTGAACAAATAGTTTGAGCTCTGTGCTTAAGGATGCTTATGACATCTAGTTTTTGTGTTGGGTGGTGATAAGAAGTTTTGTGTATGTACTTCCTGTGTGTGTAGGTTTGCGGTAGACTGAGAAGGAGCGACAGCCTGAAAGAAGATGTGTGACAAGTGTGTCTAGGAACGGAAGAGAGTTGTTTTTTTCTCTTTCAGTGGTGAATTGGATGCCTTTGTGTTGTTTGTTCAGATGGCTAAGGAATGTATTTAGTGCTTTGCAGCAGCCATGTGGCCAAATGATGGTCTAACTATTCCAAGAATGTGGAGGACCCATCTGCAACTTTCATAGCAACCACAAAGAAAAATCTCAATACAAGAAGACTTGGTGAAGTTTTTTTTTTTCCCTGAACATTCAATAGCAACCTGAACTGCACAAATCCAGAAGATAATCGTAATTTTAACAATATGAACTGTACAATTCCAGAAGAATCTTAGTACGTGAGGACTTTAGCAGAGTTTATTGTAGTTTTTATTTATATATTTAATTTACCTTTATAGAGTGCAACAGCATGTAGCTTGGTTCCTATACACATGTATCCTTTGATGATGACCTCAATACAGGGGTCGAAATGTCAAGTTGTTATTTTATTAATAATCAGTAAAATAATCTTTTCAACACATGTGTTTTGTGTCTCTAAATTCATAAATATGAATTCTGATCACCGTGTAACCTTAAAAGAAAGAACAAACTGGATTATGATCCTACAAAACGTCAACTTAGAAAATTAAATAAGTTACTTGATGAAACCTCCTCCTTAGATGAAGAAACAATTAAAAAAACTCAAGACATACCATGCTATAACTCCTAGAATTTATGGCTAACCTAAGCTTCACAAACTTAATGTTCCACTCAGATTCATCATAGATTCTATTAGCACCCCGACTTACAAGTTATCAAGATTCTTATCAAACCTTCTCTGTCCTAACATAAGCCACTCAGCCTCTTCAATCAAAAATTCCACAGAGTTTCACGCAAAAAATAAAAGACATTCAACTGTTAAAAACTGACTTGTTAATTAGCTTCGACATTGTCTCCCTCTTCACTAACATTCCCCATAAAGAAACAGTAGAATTATTAACTCAAAAAATTTCCGTCTGATATAGTTGAATTATTCGAATTTGTTATCACATCCGGTTACTTCACTTGGAAAGGTAAAATTTACAAGCAAGAAGAAGGAACAGCAATGGGGTCTCCTTTATCACCAAACTTAGTAAACCTGTTTCTAGAATACCTGGAAGAAAAAATTTTCAGTTTTGAACCCAAACCAGAAATTTAGCTACGATATGTCGATGACGTCATTGCAGTCTGGGATCATCCCGAACATGAATTACATCTCTGTTTCTAGATAAAATAAACCTCCTTCACCCTCGCATCAACTTTATGCTAGAAAAAGAATCTCCACAGGGTATCTCCTTTCTGGATTTACACATTCAAAGAAAATAAGATTCTATCGCCACTTCTGTCTATCGCAAGCCTACCTCTGAAGAATCTCTGAACCAAGAACTAGAAATAATCAAAAATACAGCCATACTAAATGGATATAATCTTAAAACAACTCAAAAAATGATCAGTCATTTCCCCACACATCAACCTAGACAAGAAGCCCATAAGATTCCCATACCTTATGTCAAAGACATCTCCAAACCTTTTTCAAAAATTATGAAGAAATACAATTTTGCCACTTCTTGCAAACCCATCAATCAGATCTATAACTTGTTACCTTCTCCTTAGGACAAACTTTCACCTCTGGTGTGTATGAGATCCCATGTTCCTGCAAGTTGTCTTACTTTGGACAAACAGGTAGATCTGTTCAGAAACTCATCTTTGAACATCAAGACCACATTCGTCTTTTCAAACTGCAGAAATCTGGTCTCTCTCAACATGGAGTTGAAAACCTAAACCATAGGATCCATTAGGAAAAGTCGAAACTTTTACTTAGGTCGTTATATAAAAATGAACGTTTATATAAAGAAAGTGCTGAAGCCCTACTACACAGACCAAATTTAAACCGAAATGACGTTCTTACTATTCCTAAAGTATGGGAAATTGTCATACAAAATTGTGTCAAATAATCTCTTTATATATGTTTTTTTATTTTTTTTTTTCAATTATGTTTTAATTTACTTCTATAACATGTTACCGCACACACATATTGAGATTCCATTGTAATCATGCGCACTAACTGCATGTTATTCCTAGTATTGTTTGAATTACTGTACTGAGGATGTCCCAAGATACTTGGGATGGAATATTTATGTATTAAAACTTATCACTGTGGTTAATATGTGTGTTTTTTTTTAGTGATGAATTCACCTCAGGTTTCATTGTATAAACACAATATACATTTGTATAGATATATTTACTGCATATATTTGTCATTCCTTTGATTATAATTTAATTCAATTAAATGTTAATTTTTTTGTGCAAATAAATTATGAAAGAGCTAAGTTTACAAGAGTTATTCCTTCCCTCCCCTTCTCAAAAGTAGGAAATTTGATTTGGTTTTGAAAGATGGTGAAATAGTTTATCAGAAAAAGACCAAGCCAGAACAGGAATACAGTCTAAGCATTAAAAGTATATATATTATAGATAGTTTATTGAACACATCTCGCTAGGTGAAATATTGTAAACATTTGTTTTATCTTCTGTTTATGTTCTGTTCTGAAATTCTATGTTCATTCAAAATTATTTACTCATGCAATATAAAAAAATTGCTATTTGTTCATTGCATTTAATATTTCTTTCTTTTAGCAATCTCGCAATATGACATTAAATGAATACTTAGGTAAGTGATATCATTACATCTAGGTTAACAGAAGTAAGTAGGCAGTCTGATTAATTATATCTACAGTTTTATCTAGAATATATGTGTATATATATATAATATACCGTATATGTTGGCATGTAGGACAACCGACATATAAGATGATGCCTAAATTTTAGGATATTTTTAGATTTTAAGCTTATGTTGGTTGTATAAGACGACCCCCAAATTTCTTTCTTGTATTAATGCAACGTTAGGTATTGTTATTATATCCGTTATTTTTATATCTATGCATATTTGTTATTTTTTTGTATAGCATAGATTTAGTATTTATGCAAATTACCCTAATTAAAAGTGATTAGCTCCAATTTTAATTAAATATTAATTTTGCATTTTTTTTTTTAAATTTTAGGATTATTAAAATTGTTATCGTTTAAAATCATGGAACCATCAGCAACAAAATGAAGAAAGTATGAAGCTCAATTTAAAATAAGGGTAATTGAAATGGCAAAGCAAACTAATAACTGTGCTCCTGCAAGAAAGTTTGACATCGAGAAGATGGTAAGAGAATGGAGTAAGAAAAAATATATTTTTAAAAAATTGCCAGAGAAATAATGTGTGATGAGAACAGGGATCACCTGATGGCCGCAACTGGAAAATCACATTGCAGAATGGGTATTCAAGCAAAGGCATAAAACGATGACACCATCCTCAAGTAGCTTGAAATTCTATACTTTCATCCGGATTCAATCTTCACCATTTTAGTGCATGTGCTCTAATCATATTTCTTGTTACAAGAAATATGATTAGAGTATATGCACTAAAATGGTCAAGATTGAATCCGGATGAAAGTATAGAATTTCAAGCTACTTCAGGATGGTGTAATCGTTTTATGAACAGACAAAATCTGGTAATACGACAAAAAACGAAAATTGCTCAAAAACTACTGGCAGATCTTGACCACAAACTTACCAGTTTCTATAAATTTATTATTCAGTTGAGACAAGAACATAAATTTCTATTGTCAAATATTGGAAATATGGATGAAACTCCTATGAGCTTTGATATGATAAGCAATAAAACAGTGGAGTCTAAAGGTTGAAAAGAGTAAGAGTGTGCTAGTTCGAAGTACAGATCATGAAAAAACAAGGTTTATAGTTGTGTTGTCATGTTTGGCTGATGGAACCAAGTTAAAATTCATCTTCAAACGTAAAACTAAACCTAAGATAAAATTTTCTTCAGGTGTTTTTGTACATTTTCACAAAAAAGGATGGATGGATGGATGAAAATGGTGTGAAATTATGGATAAATAATGTACAGGACACTCGACCAGGTGGTATAATGAAGAAACGCAGTTTATTAGTATGGGATATGTTTCATAGTCATTTAACTGAGAATACTGAAAGTCTTCTAGAAAAAAAATAACACAGAAATTGCTGTTATACCAAATGGTTTAACTTCTAAATTGCAACCACTAGACGTCTGCTTGGACAAACCATTTAAAGATTACATGCAAGAAGAGTGGAATAATTGGATGTTAACTGGTGAAAAATCAACAAACAGTGGATCTATGTGTGCTACATCACTTGATATGTTGTGCAATTTTGTGATCAAAGCATGGAATAAAGTAAAAGTAGAGACTATAATAAAATCATTTAAAAAGCGTGGTATCTCTAATCTTTTGGATGGTACAGAAGATGATCTGTTGTGGGACACTGATGACGATGAAAACGAAATCAACTCACTGGATTCGAACTGGGATCCATATGTCGATCATTTAAACAATGAATCTGAAGAACTATTTTCAACAGATGATGAAGAAAATTAACGTGAAAATTGAAGTTAATAATTGTTTGTTTTCTAAGACAGACTTGCATCTATTGTAATATTTTAATAAATTTATGTAACAAAAAATTAATCTGATTTGTTTATAAACACTGCCTATTTTCTTATATAACGATGTATTGTAACTACCTAAATGTTCATCCAAGAAATTAAGCTTCCCTTTTTATACTCGTCGTATAAGATGACCCATGATTTCGAGGGGTTTTCTGTAGTATTTGAGTCGTCTTATATGCCGACATATAAGGTATGTATGTATACACAAGTCACTAACGATCGATGCTAGATAACTATGGAAGACCTCTGCACAATCTGTAAGTAATTTGAAGGATGGACTGCAACTTCTGACTCAACATTCTTTCTTATTGTGGTATGTCCGAGTTGGTGGAGGGTGTCTACTGAGATATGTGAATAAAGATGGACAGAAAGGGATTTAATTGTTATACTTGTTATATCCTGTATTGGCTGAAATGTTCAAGCAACAGGGTTGTCAGCATATGATCTTGGATGGAAAAAAAACGTTGCAAATGGATTTGGACTGTATATATGTATTAGCACAGAGATGAGCCATAGTTGACATGCAGAGTACACCAAAGAAACAAAGTCATACATTTGTTATTATTGATATTGGTGATATCTTCAGACTGGTCTAGGATACAAGAATTTAAAGGGGAATGTGTGAAATATGAAATGATTACTACTTAGTTCTGCGTGGGATAAAAATGAGTATCACATTGAAAAAAGCAAATTTTTGAGTTAATAAAAAATTTTAAGATAAAAACAGTAAGGAAGTTAAATTGAACAGCATGATGATGCAGCCTTCAAACTAAAATATAAAAATATTATTGAGGAGAAAGTGATTTCAATTTGAAAACAAGAGTCACACTTCAGAGGCTTATTTGCAAAATTTGAAGCAAGCATTGCTAGATATCTCGAGCATTTCATTCCACCTATGTTTTTGAATGTCTTCAGGTGATAGACAAATTTCATCACTCAATCTGAAACTACTACCCTATTTATTCAGACTGACAACAACGAGATCATGGACCTAAGGAAGGGAATCTTTGAATCCTCTTCCTTACCTTGCCTACTTGGAGATTTACAAAATCCAGGGCGCACAATTCCAATAAGAAAAGATGAACACAAATGTCACATTAGATTCCTTCGCTATGGTAAAACAGGCCTGTCAGACCATGCACTCCAAACCCAAGTCTCTACACCACACTAAAACCTGGTTTGAAAGAAAATTCAAGGAAGCTAGTGAGATGCTCGTTCATTATCCTAATCTCAATAAGAATGATGTATTAGTAATTCCAAGAGTCTGGAAGACCCATCTGCAACGTATATAGCATCCAGAACATGATAGCAGAACCCTAACACAAGAAAACCTTAAGATAATGGGACTATAGAGATGCATTTGCTGTAGCGACACCATAAATTTTATTTTTTGCTAATCCTCTGTATATTATTATACTTACTGTATATAAGATTTTTATTTTTTATTTTTATTATTTTTTAATCCTTTGAGTATTATTGTACTTATTGTCTACAAAATTTTATGTTATTTAATTTATTTTTTTCTTACTAGAGGTTAAGTTACTGTAAATAATGGTTAACAAAGCAGTTAGATTTAGCCTACTTATGTGTAGTGTCACATAGCTTGATATAGAGGTCGAAATGTTGAGTGTTACTTTCTTAACTGTAAGTAAAGTAATTGTGCTAATGTATGTTTTTGTCTTCATAAATTCTACACAATGAATGCTGACCACTGTGTAACCTTGAAAGGAAGTATATAATGAACTAGACCATAATGTTATTGTTACCTTCAAGGCATTTATTTAGAAAATACTTTTCTCAGAGTTATAATTATTCAACCTCTTCATGACTGCTTTTTGTTACAATTAAAGTCATATGAACAGTACAAATACAATGAAAATCATAAGAACACATGTACCATTACATGTGTTTTCCAATGTGACATTCCTGCATATTTTGTAACCCCCTTTTCTATCTCTCTGTTTATTAGGAAGCCACCTCCTCTCTTTCCAATGAAACATATTACCAATTTTCATTGTATCACCAAAGAATGTGATTTTCTTTTCACTTCATGTAGACCTATTATATCTTATTTCATTCTACTCATTTTTTTTTTTTTTTGCCATATGTTTTTCAATAGTGTGTCTGGTCTGATAGCACTGTTTCTCTATTGAATTTGTCTCGAGGGATTTTAAGGTCCCACTATGTTGGATGCAGGCTTATTCTTCATTTTAGTGGAGCAGTTCCATATTTCAGATTTCATGATGACAAGTCACTTTTGGAAAGGATTGGTAGTAACCATCTAACTAAGGTCTGTGAGATGACATTGAATGATATCAGAATTAGAATATGTTATACATCATGCCTTAAAACATGTTTAAGTTAACTGTCCTAACTGTAAGAAGTAGCATGTGATTGGAAAGCTGCTCCTGTGTGCTCAGGCAGAATCCCTCTTAGTCTGATTCTTAAGTATTGACCTGTCCATCTTGGTAGGTCTTGCTACTAAAATATAGCAAGAATTTTGGTGTGAAATACATGAAGATCCTTAATTAACCAGGAGCTAACAACTAATTCCACTCAAGTTTTCTGAATATTTTTAATATCTGATATAGAAACTATTGCATATATTAGTTTAAATAGAAAACCGTAAAGCAAATAATTTCTGATTTTAAAATTTAAGAAACTTAAATAGTACCTAAACAAACATGTATGCTTGTGTGTAATAAAGTTGCAGCAGTACTTTTTTTTTTCATAACAGTAGGCAAATATTATGATTCTTGATGTGCTGTCTGTGTTCCCAATGTATTCAGCAAGCATAGTAAGATATGGTAGGTTCCAAAAGTTGCTGGCCTGATGTACAAAATTCAAGTCAATTTTAAAAGGCTGTACGTGACAGATAGCACCATCTATGGGAAGGTTAGTGTGCCAGTTTCAACTCTCTATCTGCAGAATTCAGTTGGAGGCACTCATTTGACTAAAATGCATGCTAAGTAGCTGTAATGTTAAAAATTGAGTACCGCCCTGTGATCAAGTTTTTCACCAACGAACGGCTTTCTCCAAGTGCTATCAAACAACGATTGAATGGTGTTTATGGGGAAGCTTCTCCTTCATATTCCACTCTGAAGGAATGGGCTAAACAGTTTCGCCTAGAAAGAGAGAGCATCGAAGATGATCTTCGTGATGGTCTGCCTGTGGAGGTGATGACTAAGGAAAATGTCTCTCTTGTCGAGGAGGAACTGCTCATTGACCGACAGCTGAAGCTCAAAGAAACCTCAGCAAGGTTGAGGCTTTCTATAACAAGTCTTTTGCATCATTCACGAGAAGCTTCACATGACAAAAGTCAGTGCAAGTTTTTAGAGCTTTGCCAAGGGAATCAGAGAGAAGTGGTGGAATCCATTGGCATCTGGGGACCAAATCATGGTCCCTAGTGACATGGTCCTTTATTATGATCCTCTTTCCAAAAGGAAATACAATGATTTGCACAAATCAGATGACGCACTGCCAAGAAAAGCCAAGGTCACTCAGTCCACCAAGAAGATCATGGCAACGATCTTTAGGGATTGCTGGGGAATTCTCCTGATTGACTTCAAGGAAAGGAATCTACTGTGAATGCAGAATATTATGCTTCACTCCTGCACAAACTGTGTGACACCATAAAGAAGAAGAAGACAAGGAATGCTGAGAGGAAACACCATGAGTCATGGTGTTTGCCTGCTTTGCGACATTGCTTCAGTCTATAACAAGTCTTTTGCATCATTCACGAGAAGCTTCACATGACAAAAGTCAGTGCAAGTTTTTAGAGCTTTGCCAAGGGAATCAGAGAGAAGTGGTGGAATCCATTGGCATCTGGGGACCAAATCATGGTCCCTAGTGACATGGTCCTTTATTATGATCCTCTTTCCAAAAGGAAATACAATGATTTGCACAAATCAGATGACGCACTGCCAAGAAAAGCCAAGGTCACTCAGTCCACCAAGAAGATCATGGCAACGATCTTTAGGGATTGCTGGGGAATTCTCCTGATTGACTTCAAGGAAAGGAATCTACTGTGAATGCAGAATATTATGCTTCACTCCTGCACAAACTGTGTGACACCATAAAGAAGAAGAAGACAAGGAATGCTGAGAGGAAACACCATGAGTCATGGTGTTTGCCTGCTTTGCGACATTGCTTCAGTCCATACGGCTATTGTCACAAAGGCTGCAGTGAAGGACTCTGGCTTCCAGGAGATTGAACACCCACCCTACAGTCCAGATCTAGCACCCAGTTGGAAGTTTATTTTGCACTTGGTTAGACTGTAATAAATTTAGTTTAATCCTTTATCCAACTGTAAGCAAGCAAAGCTTGCTCCCGAAAATATCTTCAGGACAGGGTAAGGTGGGTACATCCCTTGGCAACTTGTAGCAAAGGTGGTGAAAGATGCAGTTTTAGGCCATTTTGCACAAAACTGAAGACTATTTTTTCAAGGGCATAGAAAATGTTCATTCAAAGATGTGAAAAGTGTTGAAGTAAAGGGAGATTATGTTGAAAAGTGACACAGGTGTTTTCTTTCTATCACCTCTAAAAGTTAGTCAGGCCAGAAACTTATGGAACCATCCTTGTATATAACTTTGGAAACCCAGTTGCCAAACATGAAGTAAACATTGACTCAGCCAGAGAGCATGTTGTGATGTTTTCTGCAAGGATAGAAAAAAAAAATCTGATTAATAGTGGCTTTTGAAAGGAACTCTATCAAATGTTGCTGGCAAGTAAGTCAGCATGTACCATTAGAAAAAAATCTCTCCCCAAATTTGAAGGCCTGTTGACTGGCATCTCTTTTATCCCTCCCTACTAACTTTGTGACGGGGGCGGGTGGGTTAGTGTGATGTTTCCTGCGAGGATAGAATAAAATTAGAAATTCATAGTTAGCTCTAAAGAAACTAAGTTGCTAGCAAGTCAGTAAGTACATGCTGTTAGAGAAAAAGCTTCCCCAAATTAAATGCATGTAGGCTCACATCTTTCATTCATCCTTGCTAACTTTGTGATGGGATAGGGGTTATTTGAGGAAAAGCACTAAGCTCTGCTCTGCTAAAATCCTCCCTATGATTATATGTTGACTGTTTAGCCAACATACCAGTGCAATAGTCCAAGACATGTTAGAAACTTTTTTTTTTTTAATCCATTTAAACAGGGAAAAAAAACATAATTACCACATCTTCATACTTTAGTCACAAGTATCAGCTATCCCTTGTTTATACCATTTAACACTAGATCTGCATGTTAATATGGGGCAGGGGGTAGACGAATTATCTTTATTTTTATAGCACTGTATCCATCTACTAGTGAAATTATTTAAGATTTATTTTAAGTCATTTTGGAGTATGATGTCCATTGTGCAAATGTCTCTAGCTCTGTATGCTAATCTTGTCATTGTTTCCTATTTCTGTGCAGAATAACAACGTAGTCCGTTATAATGTTTAGAGGACCATCTGGAAAAAATAATGCTTACCAAATACCAAGTGCAAACCATTTATAAACCAATATTCAAACTCTTATTCATTATCAATACCAAGAGTAACAGAATTTGCCATGAGTTGAAATTTGCAACTGAGCAGTGAATTAGCTGACAGTTCAAAGAAGAGAATATCAAAACCAACATTTAATTTAAATAATTTTGCTGTAAGAACCTTTAAAAGATTAGGGAGACTAATTATCTGCCAAAACCAGCTGTCTTTGATCACACATCTGCAAGTGTAGTCAGAACATTAGGAAGCCAATTTAAAATATTTATGTTCATACTTATTTCTGCATTATATGCCTTTTTGATCACAGATTGTACTAACACCGAGAATGCCTCAGTACTGAGATGAAAGATATTGGTAATAAACTATTTGCTTTTACTTCTTAGGTTGCAAGCCATTAAACCCTATACTGTTTGAAGCATAATTTGCTTCAAACCATATAGAGCTTACTATTACTGAATTTATTGGTCTTTTATTCTTCAGAAAATTATTGTATTTATCTTTTCCCAGTCTTTCTCTCTGTCAGTGACATGTTGTTCACCTGCAATGTATGCAGACAGCTTCAATAAATTTTAATTACTAGCACAAATGAATCTTGCTCTGTTACGTGTGATCTGTAGGGTAGGTATGCTTATGTACCGTATGATGATTTTAAAAGAGAGAGAGAGGTACAATCTGCTTAGCCTGATGAGCTGAGTGGACACTGCTTGTGGTCTCTAACTAATAACCTGTGTATTTGAATCCCACTGCACTCTGAATATTTGTCACTGTCTTTGAATCCCACTGCACTCTGAATATTTGTCACTGTCTAGGTGATTTCATGGTAGCTGAATTTCATTCCTCTGTGTGAGTCCCATCACTTTCATTCTGTTTATTTAGAATCCTGGAGTGACTTGAAAGATAAATTCAATGTGTGTGTGTGTGATTTTCTAGAGTAGGATTTTTGGGTTAATTACCGTAGGAGGATGGGCTAGGGATTAGCCCATCCTCCTACGGTACTAATACATTAGGTTTCCAACCCTACATCAGTGAAATTGATTAAAAAAAAAAAAAATGACCTTTATAACTCTAAAGTAAACAGATTATCTGTAGTGCTTAGAAGAATTTGTGTAATGAGTCTATGCTTGCATTTTCTTAATGGTCATTCAGTTTAATTTTCAATGTTTTTATATTTTTTTGGTATCATCATTATTGTAATTGCTGATAGATAAAGTGTATAAACTAATGTGAGAGAGCAAAAGTAGATGAAGGAGCTTTGATGGTTTGGATAGAGATGCCAGCTTGAATATAAAAGAATGGAGACAATTATAGGATGGGATTCTTTGAAGCATAGTTATTTTTTGTAGTTATATTGACATAAATATATGAAAATTAAATCTATAGAAAATTATTATTCAGTACCATATATCTAAAATATCTGACTCGCATGTTTGTTGAACAGAAGTCAGATATTTCAGAAAAAAAAATCCTCCCTCATTAGAGATAGCAAACAAGGCATAACTTGTGACATTCTGTTAGCCATTCATGGCATTTGATGCATGCAAGAAAGATAACATCGGATTAATTAAACCTCAATAATGTGTAAGACTATTACACTTTTTTTATAATCTTTGTCAAGTAGCTTTATTTTATCCTCCTACATGTTTCGCCAATCCATTTCTATTGGCATCCTCAGGGAATACAAACTAGTAAGCTAAACTGAAGGTTACAGACTAGGTTATAACTGATAATTCTAATTCATACAAAAAATTGGTATTGTGCGTGACAATGTGCATGTCTCGTTAACGTGATTTATTCGTTATGGTTCATTACGTAATTGTTATGAAAGTACATTTCTTTGATGTTTAATGATCTGATAAAAGTTTTCCAAATTTCTGGTAAAATTAGACCTTGATTCTTGTTTAGGTTTTCAGTTTTACGGGCGACTGTAGCTGCTTCTTTAAAGGTTCTTGAATGGTAGTTATCTTCTATGTATGGCATAAGGCTCTTATCCCACTCAATATGATGGTTAGTAGAAGCAAAGTGGCATGAAAGGCCTGAAATGTCTTGTCTGTTATTTCTGACATATCCTATGTGTTCTTTCTTTCTCGTTTCAAAGCTTCTAGAGGTCTGACCTACGTAACTAATACCACATGAGCAAGGTATATTATATACTCCAGAGTACTTGTAGAATGGGTGAGGATCTTTCGGTGATCTTAAAAATTTCCGAATAGTGTTGATTGGTTTGAATGCCACTCTGATCTTATGTGGTTTTAAAAGGTTAGCTAATTTTTTGGAAAGGTTGCTGACAAAAGGAATCGTAATTGTACTGATGTATTGGACGTCATCACATTGTTGATGTGGTATATCAGTAAAGAGAATCTTGTTATAGAGTCTTTTTGGGTAACCATTTAAAGAAAGTTCTCTGGATATTGTGGTTAATTCCGTTAGTAGGTCATCCTTGTCTGTCGTATACTGTATAGCTCTTTTCTTGAGACTATGGATAATGCTAAGTTTCTGAGCTTTCTTTAAATGGTTACCCAAAAAGACCCTATAACAAGATTCTCTTGTTATAGGGTCTTTATAGCTTTATAGAAATAGCAGACAAGACATTTCAGGCCTTTCATGCCACTTTGCTTCTACTAACCATCATATTGAGTGGGATAAGAGGCTTATGCCATACATAGAAGATAACTACCATTCAAGAACCTTTAAAGAAGCAGCTACAGTCGCCCGTAAAACTGAAAACCTAAACAAGAATCAAGGTCTAATTTTACCAGAAATTTGGAAAACTTTTATCAGATCATTAAACATCAAAGAAATGAACTTTCATAACAATTACGTAATGAACCATAACGAATAAATCACGTTAACGAGACATGCACATTGTCACGCACAATACCAATTTTTTGTATGAATTAGAATTATCAGTTATAACCTAGTCTGTAACCTTCAGTTTAGCTTACTAGTTTGTATTCCCTGAGGATGCCAATAGAAATGGATTGGCGAAACATGTAGGAGGATAAAATAAAGCTTCTTGACAAAGATTATAAAAAAAAGTGTAATAGTCTTATGAATAATTGTCAAGAAAAAATTCAACTCAATAATGTGTTTCAAAAAAATAATTAGTTACCAAAGGATCGGAATTTCCCAAGGTAAGGATTGACTACCATTCTGATTTAAATTAGAATAACACAAAGCCTCTGTTTTTTTTATTTATTTATTTTTTTTTTTTGGGGTGCTTAAGGGTCAAAGCTGTATAACTGAGAGGAGACCTCCACATAGCCTTTAAAGGAATGCAGAGAACCGACCAGGGCTTCTGACCTAATGTCCAATCCTCACCTTCTCGTGGTGCACCCTGTTGGGTATCTACTTTGATACTGAACGAACGAGGATGGGCTGGCAATTTGGGATTTAGCCGACCAAATTGTATTCTTATTGGTTAAACCAAAATAAAAAATGATGGTACAACATGACAAAATTTCATGCCGGCTGGGGCGTCGCCCGGTTAAACAAGGCCCCCGTTGTTTTCGCCAGGGAACCAGGGCGAACAGCGAAAAGTCGGCTACTGGAACAAATCTGAAAACAAACCCCAACTCAACATCACCAGAGTTAAAGATCGGTACTATCAACGTAAGAAGCCTGAATGGCAAAGAAATGGAGCTAGCTGAGGAATTAGATAAGTACCAGATCGATATAATAGGGGTGACTGAAACAAAAAAGACCAAAACTGGTGAGATCTTTCTGAGCAATAAATACAAAATGTTATATTCAGGCAATGACAATCAAGGAAAAGGATTAGCCATAGCATTCAACACAAAATACGAGGCTAATCTTCTTGAATGGCAGTCAGTCTCAAGTAGAGTAATGTGGGCAAATATGAGAATGGGGAACTGGACAATGAGACTTATTTGTGCCTATGGTCCCACAGAAGGTTCTACTAAGGTAGAAGTGGAGGAATTTTTTGAGGCTTTAGAAAAAGCAACTGACACAATGAAAAATGAAAAGTTGGTCCTTGTTGGGGATCTAAATAGCAGAGTAGGAAATGATTGTGAGACATACAAAAATATTTTGGGAAAATTTGGAGAAAAGAGCAAAGCTAATAATAATGGCAAATATCTGTTGGATTTCTGCTCAGGACATGGACTGGTTATTACTAACACCATGTTCCAACAATAAATGTGCACAAATTCACATGGAGAGAAGAGGCTAGGAATAAGAAAAGTCTCATTGACTATGTTATTGTTGATAGTGATGTTTTCTCCCTGTTGCAGGACACCAGAGTGTACAGAGGATTTGAAATTGAAAGTGATCACTATTTAGTCTTGAGCAAGATAAAATTGAATTTCATATTGAAAAGAATAACATGTAAGAAAGTTTTAAAGCGAATTAAAGTTGAGCAGCTCTCAGATGTGAACTGTAGACTAAAATACAGAAAGATTATTGAAAATAAAATAAAAGAGTTTGAGAACACGAATCAAACCTTGGAGATTCAGTGGCAAACTCTGAAGAAAACATTGATTGATTCTGCCAGAGAGGCATGTGGTGAGGTTGTGTGCAAGGATAAAAAAATCAGAACTCCCTGATGGACACAGGAAGTTAAAGAGGCAGTGAAGGAAAAGAAGAAAGCATATCAAAAGTTCCTGCAACTAAGTCAGCGTTTACTCTTACAGAATACAGAGACAAATGTAAGAAAGCTAAACAGTGTGTAAAACTAGCTAAACAAAAGTCATGGGAGGACTTTGGCAAGAATATAGAAAATAAATATCAAGAAGGTGGCAAAATATTCTGGAGGTTGTTGAAGAAGCTTAGGAATGGAGGAAAGAGTGCTGTAAAAGGAGTTAGAGTTGATAAAGGTGACATAAAAACAGGAGAAAAAGATATCCTTGAAGTATGGAGTAATTACTTTGAAAAACTGCTAAATGAAACAAGCAGTAATGACAGCATAGTGATAAAAAACACTGACCAGGCATGCAGTCAGGAATACATATCCATACCTGAAGTAGAAAAAGCCATCAATGGCTTGAAATGTGGAAAGGCAGCAGGAGTAGATGATATTCGACCAGAAATGCTGAAGTATGGTGGTATAAAAGTCTTACAGTGGCTGCACTGCATAGTTCAGAAAGCCTGGACAGAGGGACGAATTCCCGATGATTGGAGTAGAGCTCTCATAGTACCCATATATAAAAAGGGAAATAAAACTGAATGTGAGAATTACAGAGTTATTTCCCTACTGAGTGTTCCTGGCAAGATCTATGCAAGTATACTTGAGAAACGGTTGAGAAGCTTGGTGAAGAACAAGCTGGATTCCGGTCAAATAGAGGCTATCAGGATCAGGTCTTCACTTTACGACAAATAGTCGAGAAAGCATAGGAATATAACAAAGATCTGTATTTAAGTTTTGTCGATTTGGAAAAGGCATATGACAAGGTGCCAAGAGAGAAGCTATTCAATACGCTGCAGTTATATGGTGTCAATGGGGCATTGTATCAAGCAATACATAGTCTTTATTTGAGTTGTAAGTCAGCAGTTAGAATTGAAGGAAGTACAGGAAGATGGTTTAATGTTAAATCTGGTGTGAGACAAGGATGTACATTATCCCCTCTGTTATTCATTATCTATATGGATCACATTATGAAGGAAAGTGGTATTAAACCTGATATCAAAATTGGAGATGTTAATGTCAGCTCTTTGCTTTATGCAGATGATGTTATACTTCTACATAAATCTGCTACAAGTCTGCAAGATTATCTGTCTAAATTGAATAGCTGTTGTAATAGATATGGTATGAAGGTCAGCAATAAAAAGACAAAGACAATGAAAATAGGCAGAATCATTGAAAATGTCAACTGTGTTGTGAATGGAGAACCTGTGGAACAAGTAAAACATTTCAGCTACTTAGGCACAATTTTTACTGAAGATGGCAAATTAAATATAGAAATAGACAACAGAATCAGCAAAGCTGGTATGGTGGGAAGTCAATTGAATAAATTCATATGGAATAAGAGAGAAATTAGTCGGAACACTAAATTAGCTGTATACAAGACAGTGTTCAAACCAGTTTTAACTTATGGATCTGAGAGCTGGGTCAGAAGTAAAACACTTGACCAAAGACTAGAGACCGCAGATATGAGAGTCCTGAGAAAGATTAGAGGCGTGAACAGATGGCATCAATGGCAATTGTCGTGACGTGTTCTCTTGACGTTCGAATCCGCCATCTTGTTAAAAGTCACTTTCATCAAATAAGGAAAACTAATTGCAAATTAATCACTGATCTAAGGGTAGAGAAATTTCTATTATACTGCGCCACTCTATCCTTAGATAAGTCTATATGAATTAGTAGGATTAATTCAAAATTAGTTAGCAGTCTTTTCACTCATTCAGGCCGATGGTATTTATTTTCTTTCCTTCTGGGATTCCCGCTAGATCCGAATTTTTGTGAACGGTGCAGTAAAAAGAAATTCAGGCAAACACTATATTTAAATTAACAAACAAAACATTTAATATATGGTTATATAACAATTACATAAATTCCACTTCTAAATATGACAAACCAGTCAAGTTAGCATATCAAGTCAGGTCATTCATATTAATCCAATCTTCCAAACTTTCACATACAAATTCACAGTTTCAGAGTCACAAAGTTCCTATACCCAACTTATTACAATAGAAATTCTTAATTAATCAGTTTCCTTGTATCTCTCAACTACACTCTACGATTGACTCATAACAGGCACTAACCACGGCAGATATCATTTCAATGTCTATATTTTCAACTCTCAGCCTCGATGGTATGCTACAGTTAATGTTAGAAACAGCGCAACGGAACTAATACCTAAATCTTCATACACTGAAATAAACTGATATGACTGTCCTTACCAGAAATAATCTTCAGTACTTCCAATATTTTGTGAGCACACTTTCAAATTGTATTTATCACACTTGCGAGATGCCAAATAACTAAAACATTACTAATCGCGCTTCAAAAACTCCAGATAACAACTATAAGGTACATTAATTTTTTCATTCATCAACTGGTTTAACTCCGTACAATTCCTTTTTTCGTAGTATAGAAATAAGTCGTAATTGTAGACTGACTGGATTTATTCAGAATTCTTTGTTGAATGTCCTGTTCTCTAATTATCCGATTACGGCAATAATTTCCTTTTATTACTACTACGGCTGATTTTGCTTTCAGCCAACTATAAGATTCACTTATAAAAAAAATATCTACTCAACTCCTATCCTTAGGAATCTTTTAATTACTTCTACTTCTTTAGTTTACTTCCTTGCTACCTTATAGTTCCAAAGTTCCGTTCCGACTCCCTCTTACTACTACGTATCTATTTTCTCCATTCTCCTCTACAAACGCTCCCCTCACACGCGCTCGTTTATTTCCACGCGTCTCTATGACAACCGATAGACGTAAACATTCTCGCGAATGTTACATTAGGTATTATAACTACATTCAGTTATTACATAACGTTAAATTTCATGAAAAGAATAAATAGAATATTTGCATTCCAATAAATGCGTAGTTAAATTACAAATATAAGTTCTTACAATATTGACAGAATAATAAATAAAACAGCTTAATAATATTTAATACAGAATCTATTTACATTAAAACATTTCTTGGATTAAGCAATTAAATATTTGACATAATTAAGGTAGTTATATGATATCAATTACAATTTATGTTATTTACATCAAATAATATTTACAAATATAGTTCTTGTGACGGAAAGTCATGTTGGATTCTGAATCAAACAACATTTATTCTATTTTCTACATAATTAGAATCCAACAAAGGCTTACTCTTCCTTTGAAAAATTTTTTCTTAAAGAAAAATTTTTCACTCTAAACCTTTAGGTGGTGGAATCAGATTTCTACTACTCCTTTTTTTTTTTTTTTTTTTTTTGTCTTAGGTTATACCTTGTTTGGATGAAACTCCGTCCTGTGTTTTCTACAACGCATGTACTATCTTCTACAACTTCTCGGTCTTTACTTGGATTCTTACTGTCATTACATTTGACTGTAGTATATCTTCTACTTTGGTGATTGATTCTTCTGGTTTTCCTTCTGTAATTATTTAAGTCCTTATAATTCTCTCCTCTTCTCATATTCTTAGTTCTGATATGCAAAGCTGATACCTCAGTAAAATTAATCTCAGCTGGTAATTGATTCTCAGTACAAATTTCTTGCTCAGAATCAGATACTTGAAGTTTTGATGTCAAGTCAGTGTCAAGTTGAATAACAGGCTGATCAAGTATAGTAGAGCTTAAATCAGTATTTTTCACAGCTTGTTTGTCTATAGATGATTGCATCTTATCAGGTTGTACTTCTTGATTAGGCACACAAAATCTTCTTGTTAGTTGCCTTGTTCCTGTGCACTCAGAGTTATTGTTTCTTTTAACACGTATTCTTCTATTCAATATGGATATTTGACCTGTGGAAAAGTCACAAGAGAAGTGATGCTTCTCCATAAAATTTGTTCCTAATATTATGTGAGCATTTAAGCTAGGAGAGAAAGGGACTATCAATAGATCTTGATATACACAGAGGTTGATGTCAGGTATATAAATTTGTGCACGAACTTTTTCATATGCTGTAGATCTCGAATTAGAAAGAGTGGAAATTCTTACAGGTCTCCTTAAATTGGTGACATCCTTCCATAATCTATCTCTTAACTTTAGGAAATAATGCTTACTGATGATTGAGGCATTACAACCTGTGTCAAATAGAATGTTACAATTATGACCTTTGACACATCCTGTAACCTTCATCATTAACTCTCTTGATCTAGGGAAATTTTGAGCTTTATTATATGTTCTATGAGAAATATGTCCAAAATTAGAGTTTCTTCTGCTGTTAGAGTAGTTTCTTTTATTAAAGTAGCAATTCCTAGCGATGTGACCAATCTTGTTGCAATTAAAACATTTGGGAGGATCTCCATCATCTCTGAGAAATTTTCTCCTTGTCTGAGCTTGAGGATCAATGGGAATTTGCTGTCGAACATTCTCCAGGGCTTCCACTACTCTAATCAATTTAGCCAATATTGGTTTATTTTGCTTCTCAACCTCCAGTTTGACAATTTTACTAATATGTTCTGCTGTGGGATTGAAATTTTCTTGAAATCCTACAGTCATTTCTGTCAATTTTTTTATTACTTCATCTAATTTATTCTTCATTGGCTGTTGCAATTTTTCTACTTCCTGGTGAACAATGTCTTTTACTTCCTTAAATAATTTCTTGTTGGTTTGTTCTTTTGTGTCGCACATACAGTTTTGATCAATAGGATTCTCTCTAATGATTTTCCTTTCATCTTCTTTCTTTCTGTTCTCTTTTGAGGATTTATTTACTCCTATGGAACAATCAGTTGTTTCTACTATGTTTACAAGGAGGCCAATATTAGATGAAAGGCAAACGTCTCCAATCATCTGTTCCTTTTCCTTGACAGCTATAAGACATTCCTCTAGTGAGGTTATCTTCTTCTTATAGGCTGTCTCCCTCAGTTCTTGTCTGACACCTTGTCTAAATTGTTGATAAACTGCCCAATCCAAATGAGGTTTGTCTTCATTGGATACATTTAAACTTTCAGAGAGAGTTAGTAATCGATTGTAGAAGTCACCAACACATTCTTTGTCCTTTTGTATAATCCTCTGTAGCTTCCACAAATTCGGTCCAACACTCCTCCGTTTACAAAACTGAGATAGCAAGACTTCCTTAAACTTCTTGTATTCAAATGTTTCCTTAAGTATAGGAGATGAAAAAAAATATGTCTTAGCTTTACCAATTAGTTTGTTTCTAAGTAATACCAACAATTGAAAGTCTGTCCAACCTGCTGTTTCTCTGAGTTTCTCAACATAAGTAAAAAAAGATAACACATCATCAGAGTCTTCTCCTGAAAATTGGGGAATTACTTGTTGGGGATTCATACTTCTAAAAAATTCACTGTCTTCCATCTCTGAATTGGAAGTAACAGCCATTGTGATAATTGGAGTATCAATTCAAATAATATAATCCTTTAATTTCAAAAAAAAACTTTATCTTTGCCTGATTTCTGATTACAACCAGTTCATTGTGATTTATTCAATTTACTTTTTAAATTTTCAGGGAGCAATTCCACAATTATTATTACCAAGTTAAATTAAATCTGTTAATTTACAGCTGTTAAATTACTTTCTATCAATTAAATCACATCCTGTCGACTGCGCTATTTTGTCGTGACGTGTCTCTTGATGTTCGAATCCGCCATCTTGTTAAAAGTCACTTTCATCAAATAAGGAAAACTAATTGCAAATTAATCACTGATCTAAGGGTAGAGAAATTTCTATTATACTGCGCCACTCTATCCTTAGATAAGTCTATATGAATTAGTAGGATTAATTCAAAATTAGTTAGCAGTCTTTTCACTCATTCAGGCCGATGGTATTTATTTTCTTTCCTTCTGGGATTCCCGCTAGATCCGAATTTTTGTGAACGGTGCAGTAAAAAGAAATTCAGGCAAACACTATATTTAAATTAACAAACAAAACATTTAATATATGGTTATATAACAATTACATAAATTCCACTTCTAAATATGACAAACCAGTCAAGTTAGCATATCAAGTCAGGTCATTCATATTAATCCAATCTTCCAAACTTTCACATACAAATTCACAGTTTCAGTCACAAAGTTCCTATACCCAACTTATTACAATAGAAATTCTTAATTAATCAGTTTCCTTGTATCTCTCAACTACACTCTACGATTGACTCATAACAGGCACTAGCCACGGCAGATATCATTTCAATGTCTATATTTTCAACTCTCAGCCTCGATAGTATGCTACAGTTAATGTTAGAAACAGCGCAACGGAACTAATACCTAAATCTTCATACACTGAAATAAACTAATATGACTGTCCTTACCAGAAATAATCTTCAGTACTTCCAATATTTTGTGAGCACACTTTCAAATTGTATTTATCACACTTGCGAGATACCAAATAACTAAAACATTACTAATCGCGCTTCAAAAACTCCAGATAACAACTATAAGGTACATTAATTATTCTTATTTTTCATTCATCAACTAGTTTAACTCCGTACAATTCCTTTTTTCGTAGTATAGAAATAAGTCGTAATTGTAGACTGACTGGATTTATTCAGAATTCTTTGTTGAATGTCCAGTTCTCTAATTATCCGATTACGGCAATAATTTCCTTTTATTACTACTACGGCTGATTTTGCTTTCAGCCAACTATAAGATTCACTTATAAAAAAAAAATATCTACTCAACTCCTATCCTTAGGAATCTTTTAATTACATCTACTTCTTTAGTTTACTTCCTTGCTACCTTATAGTTCCAAAGTTCCGTTCCGACTCCCTCTTACTACTACGTATCTATTTTCTCCATTCTCCTCTACAAACGCTCCCCTCACACGCGCTCGTTTATTTCCACGCGTCTCTATGACAACCGATAGACGTAAACATTCTCACGAATGTTACATTAGGTTATATAACTACATTCAGTTATTACATAACGTTAACTTTCATGAAAAGAATAAATAGAATATTTGCATTCCAATAAATGCGTAGTTAAATTACAAATATAAGTTCTTACAATATTGACAGAATAATAAATAAAACAGCTTAATAATATTTAATACAGAATCTATTTACATTAAAACATTTCTTTGATTAAGCAATTAAATATTTGACATAATTAAGGTAGTTATATGATATCAATTACAATTTATGTTATTTACATCAAATAATATTTACAAATATAGTTCTTGTGACGGAAAGTCATGTTGGATTCTGAATCAAACAACATTTATTCTATTTTCTACATAATTAGAATCCAACACAATATCATATTAAAAATGAGGATATTAGGAAAGAACTTGACATTGTCAGCATCCAGGAATGCATTAGCAGAGCTAATCTCAGGTGGTATGGTCACTTAAATAGAATGGGAGAGGAAAGATTAGCAAAACAAGTGTTCTCTGCCAGGTTGGCAGGAAAACGACCCAGAGGAAGACCAAGATATAGGTGGATTGATACGGTACAAAGTGCCTTAGACGATAGAAATATAAGATCTGATAATGTTGGAGTCTTGACAAGTAACAGACTGATTTGGAGGAAAATTGTAGATCGGAAGTTAGTAATGATGTAATTTTTTCGTGTAGTACTGTTATATCCTGTACACCCCTTGAGGGTACATGGCAGGAATTTGATGATGATGATTTTTTTTTTTTTTTTTTGAATGTTGAGATTAAAAAAAAAAAGTCTGAATTAAGCACCCATGTTTACTGAGAATCCTTGGTAAAAATGCTCTTTTTCCAACTCCATGGTTATGTGACATATGATAGCAGATGTTTTGTTACTGTTTGATAAGTCTCTTAAGGACTTCAGTCTCAAAACTTGAGTAAAGAGAATTAATATTTTCTTTCACGTAAATATTGATAAGCCTATCCATGCTATTTGATATTTTCTTTATATAAGTGATGTTTCTGTTTTATTAGAGAACATTTGATGTTTATATATCATAGTTTATTTCAAGGCTGATTATACAGGCGGTCGCTGGGTTATGGTGACCCGACTTACAGCATTCCTTATTTACAAATGGACTCCCAAGGCTCCCCATAAAGATAATTAAATGAGTGGTTCCCAAACTGTGCAATGCAAAATATTCCAATATTTTCACTGAAATAACTGCATCAACTGCACACTGCAGCTGTTAGGTTAATATGTGCATAAACTTGACCTGCTATAGATGGACAAGATTAAGTTTACAACACTACTTTACAAAAATTTGGACAAAAAAGATTACAATTCAAATGAAATTTATGTAAAAAAAAAGACAGTAAAATATTCTCTATAAAAGAAAAAACATAACGAAAGAATTAAATGAAGAATAAAGAAAACCAGCAATAAACAAAACAAATATAAACACAAGCGAATTCAAACTCATATTCAGTATTTTAAAAGAATGCAAACAAAGTTTGCCAAAACAACTTTAATATGAACAGTCTTGCCATAAATACTGTTATGACTTCTGCACAGCCTTTCTCGCATTGCCCACAGAATTGCACAATGCTGGCACTGTGCACAGCCAACATCATCATGTTTATCAGTAGAGATAATGTTGCCTAGCTGTATGGGTTAATGTGCAGTGGAGAGATTATGAGAACCATGTAGCTGTAATATCACTTCACAAGGTTGGAATGCAGCCACCTGTTATTTTCAACAAGCTAAAAAGTGGCTGATGGTGAACAGAGATTTGAATTCCAAAGGACATATTGCAAAATAGCTTAAAGTTCTACTTGGGTGTTAAAGAACACAAGTAAAGATAGGGAGACTGTTATCCCTCTCTATATGGACACATCTTGACTGCTGTGCACAGGTTTGGTTATCTAGGTTTCTTGGGGAATCAAGAGGTAGTAAAGAGGCCTCAGAGATGAGTGATCAGTTAGTGACGGGTCTGTGGAATGCTCCTTATGAGGAGAGGTTGAAGGTGTGTGGGTTAAAGTTTAGTTGATAGGCAGAAAAGAGGGTACCTGAATAGAAACTAACCACACTCTTACACAACTTTCACAGATGATCCCTAGTTCGCTGACTATTTGTCATATATTGAAAGATTTCCTCTGCATCAATTTTTATAAAACTCCGATGCAAAAGAAATTTTTCAATATATAACAATAGTCAGCAAACTAGGGATCATCTGTGAAAGTTGTGTAAGAGTGTGGTTAGTAAGACTAGATTTTTTTTGTGTGGAGAGCGGAAAGCAAGTGGAATTGGATTGCCAGAATTAGTTGTGAGTGCCTTGACATTGAATGAGTTTAATTAGAGATTAGAAAAGGCTATTGGCTTTGCAAATGTCTGAAGTATGTACATCAAAGCATTGTGTACAAGTGAGAATTTATATTCTTATTGATGGAGCCATATAAGTAACCATCATTAGATAATCGTTGTTGTTGTCGAGTACATACAATCAACGATCACACCCAAGATAGTTTTCCAGCTCAGTCGAGGTAAAATAAACTATAAACACACACCATTTTTCCCTTCAGAAGTTTTACTATCAGCATGATATAGGTGGATCCATTATGTAGTTTCGTTCAAATTTGAGCAGTTTGTATGCAGAAAAAAAAGGGGGTTCAGATGTCTTTCTTCATAACATTAATCCCACACATCCAGTACTGCTACAACTTCACTATAATTGTCTTATTTTAATTTTTCCAAATTTTCATTTGTCTTCTTTTGTTTCTTTTTATTTCACTATTCCCTAAAGATCCCTGTGATGTGTGTTCTTTGTTGCAGATGACTTTAATAACTGTTCTGCATTCTGTCAGACATAGTCACCTCACACTTCATTATTATTCCTCTTTAAGTCTAATGATGTTCTCCAGTTACTATTGCCAAATGCAATTTCAAAAATTTGTGTATTAGGTGACAAGAATTTTATACTTTTTTTTTTTTTACACACACATTTGTAAGTTATTTAATTTTCTCCCCTAATTTTTAAAATTTTTATGTTAAAGGAAATGCAAAAGTCAAAAATATTGCATCTGAAGTAGACATGGATGTTACGGCTATAGCTGCAAAACGGAAATGGTAAGAAATCTTTCTTCATATTTTAATGACTTATAAGATATTTCATATTTTAATTTTATATTAATGGAATACTGAATAAAATTCACATTGCTCCATTTCATTAATATGAATAGTATAGGAATATGAATGAATTTTATTTCTTTCTGTTATGACATAAACTATAAGGAAGATTTTTTTTTTTCATTAATCCAAATAACTATATAGGGTGTCTACATAGAAATGAATCTTAAGTGTTAACTTTTTATTGAAAAATGCACACAGATCATATTAATAAATTTAATTTAATCCTTTATCCAAGTGAGCAAACAAAGTTTGTGCCTGAAAGTATCTTCAGGACTGGGGTAAGGTAGTACAACACCGGGAAACTCATTGCAAAGGTGGAGCAAGCTAACATCACTCCTATCTCAGTATCTCCCATAATGCAAAGCACTGATTACAATCAAAACCATATCCACTGGTTTTGATTGTAATGCTTTTCTCACCTTTCTCAGCTACAGTTCTATTTGAGGGAACATCAAAGGTTAGAGGCGTTTCATCCATATTGGCTATCTGTCCCATTTCAAAATTGTAATTTTTTTGATGTTGAATCACATATTTATGAAAAAAAATTATTTTGCCTTCATATTCTTTTGTCATTTTTTGACTGATTCTTGTTTTTGTACGCATACAAAGTCCACTGCTTTTCATGAAACAGTAACACCATGACGCACCACCTTTAAAATCTTCAATGTTACGCTCACAGGCTACTTTGACTGCATGTGTACGAATCATTTTTATTGAAATGGCAATGCCATTTTGCCGATATTCTTGCACCCATTTCAAAACCTCGGTCTCTAGTTCTGGCCACTTCGCAATTTTTCCACGTTCCGCGTGCTTTTCATTACACAAATTGTACAAAATTTCCTTCTGACCACGCCAAGTTCTAATCATTTTTTCTGTAAGCGGAGGTCCAAAATTTCTTTCGGCTTCCCTATTCCCGTGTTCTTCTGCATATTTTACAACCTGCAATTTGTAACTTGAAGTATATGAATGTCACCTGTTTTTTTCCATCACTAAAATCTATGGGGAAATATCAAGCTGAACACCAAATATCTAACACGTCAACTCAATACTGATAAACATCGGTAACTGATTACTCGGATAAGATATTATGAAACTTGAATAGGGACTCCCCGTTCTTAGCCAATGATGCGCTAGAAATCACGTGAATGCCACGCATCAATATGATTGCACCATTAGCCGCCTACAAAGATCTTGGAACATAAAAGGGAGTGCGTATGACTTTGAAAAGAGGAAACAATCTTTACCTTCATTATATAAGATGCACCCCATTTTTAAGGTAAAAAAGTGCGTCTTATACACCGGAAAATACAGTAAGTTTAAGTAACTAAATAATGATAGTCGAATTCAGATTTGAAAACTTAATTCTCTCTCTCTCTCTCATTTCTATAGAAATGTGTTACCAGAGACTTCGAGGGAGTAAAGAAGACCACATATCAAGCACACCAGCTGTCATACCTTTTCTTGAATTAATTCACACTGCCTGCACTCACCACCTCCAAAGGCAATTCATTCCAGTCACACACTGCTCTATGAGAGAAAAATCTAGCTCTCACCCTTTCTTGACTGTATTCATTTTCAACTTCCATTGTCCTCTTCCCACCCTCCATAAAATTAAATTCTATTTGCTAATATCCTGCATGGCTCCTCCAGAATTAAGTATATCACATCACCCCTCATTCTCATGTTGGCTTGAGCCCGAGGTCAAAAAGGGAGGTGTAGGAACCAGAAATTTCCTGGGAACTCAGAAAATGTTTGCATATTGTGTGAAGATGATCATTCACATTTTGTGTAAGCCTACATGGTTTTATATATTGTAATTCATCAAAATTATGATCCATAATATAATGTAGTTTTGAGAAATGGAGAGGTAAAATATTAATAATATTAATATTATATTATTTACTTTCATCATATTATTTTATAATAATATTATAAAATAATATAATAATATTATCATTATTATTTACTTTCATCATAGCATCACTGCAATTTAACCCTTAAATGGCTAGCTGAGGAATTAGATAAGTACCAGATCGATATAATAGGGGTGACTGAAACAAAAAAGACCAAAACTGGTGAGATCTTTCTGAGCAATAAATACAAAATGTTATATTCAGGCAATGACAATCAAGGAAAAGAAGGAGTAGCCATAGTATTCAACACAAAATACGAGGCTAATCTTCTTGAATGGCAGTCAGTCTCAAGTAGAGTAATGTGGGCAAATATGAGAATGGGGAACTGGACAATGAGACTTATTTGTGCCTATGATCCCACAGAAGGTTCTACTAAGGTAGAAGTGGAGGAATTTTTTGAGGCTTTAGAAAGAGCAACTGACACAATGAAAAATGAAAAGTTGGTCCTTGTCGGGGATCTAAATAGCAGAGTAGGAAATGATTGTGAGACATACAAAAATATTTTAGGAAAATTTGGAGAAAAGAGCAAAGCTAATAATAATGGCAAATATCTGTTGGATTTCTGCTCAGGACATGGACTGGTTATTACTAACACCATGTTCCAACATAAAAATTTGCACAAATTCACATGGAGAGAAGAGGCTAGGAATAAGAAAAGTCTCATTGACTATGTTATTGTTGATAGTGATGTTTTCTCCCTGGTGCAGGACACCAGAGTGTACAGAGGATTTGAAATTGAAAGTGATCACTATTTAGTCTTGAGCAGGATAAAATTGAATTTCATATTGAAAAGAATAACATGTAAGAAAGTTTTAAAGCGAATTAAAGTTGAGCAGCTCTCAGATGTGAACTGTAGACTAAAATACAGAAAGATTATTGAAAATAAAATAAAAGAGTTTGAGAACACGAATCAAACCTTGGAGATTCAGTGGCAAACTCTAAAGAAAACATTGATTGATTCTGCCAGAGAGGCATGTGGTGAGGTTGTGTGCAAGGATAAAAAAATCAGAACTCCCTGGTGGACACAGCAAGTTAAAGAGGCAGTGAAGGAAAAGAAGAAAGCATATCAAAAGTTCCTGGCAAATAAGTCAGTTTTTACTCTTACAGAATACAGAGACAAATGTAAGAAAGCTAAACAGTGTGTAAAACTAGCTAAACAAAAGTCATGGGAGGACTTTGGCAAGAATATAGAAAATAAATATCAAGAAGGTGGCAAAATATTCTGGAGGTTGTTGAAGAAGCTTAGGAATGGAGGAAAGAGTGCTGTAAAAGGAGTTAGAGTTGATAAAGGTGACATGAAAACAGGAGAAAAAGATATCCTTGAAGTATGGAGTAATTACTTTGAAAAACTACTAAATGAAACAAGCAGTGATGACAGCATAGTGATAAAAAAACACTGACCAGGCATGCAGTCAGGAATACATATCCATACCTGAAGTAGAAAAAGCCATCAATGGCTTGAAATGTGGAAAGGCAGCAGGAGTAGATGATATTCGACCAGAAATGCTGAAGTATGGTGGTATAAAAGTCTTACAGTGGCTGCACTGCATAGTTCAGAAAGCCTGGACAGAGGGACAAATTCCCGATGATTGGAGTAGAGCTCACATAGTACCCATATATAAAAAGGGAAATAAAACTGAATGTGAGAATTACAGAGGTATTTCCCTACTGAGTGTTCCTGGCAAGATCTATGCAAGTATACTTGAGAAACGGTTGAGAAGAATTGTGGAAGAAAAGCTTGGTGAAGAACAAGCTGGATTCAGGCCAAATAGAGGCTGTCAGGATCAGATCTTCACTTTACCACAAATAGTCGAGAAAGCATGGGAATATAACAAAGATCTGTATTTAAGTTTTGTCGATTTGGAAAAGGCATATGACAAGGTGCCAAGAGAGAAGCTATTCAATACGCTGCGGTTATATGGTGTAAATGGGGCATTGTATCAAGCAATACTTAGTCTTTATTTGAGTTGTAAGTCAGCAGTTAGAATTGAAGGAAGTACAGGAAGATGGTTTAATGTTAAATCTGGTGTGAGACAAGGATGTACATTATCCCCTCTGTTATTCATTATCTATATGGATCACATTATGAAGGAAAGTGGTATTAAACCTGATATCAAAATTGGAGATGTTAATGTCAGCTCTTTGCTTTATGCGGATGATGTTATACTTCTAAATAAATCTGCTACAAGTCTGCAAGATTCTCTGTCTATATTGAATAGCTGTTGTAATAGATATGGTATGAAGGTCAGCAATAAAAAGACAAAGACAATGAAAATAGGCAGAATCATTGAAAATGTCAACTGTGTTGCGAATGGAGAACCTGTGGAACAAGTAAAACATTTCAGCTACTTAGGCACAATTTTTACTGAAGATGGTAAATTAAATATAGAAATAGACAACAGAATCAGCAAAGCTGGTATGGTGGGAAGTCAATTGAATAAATTCATATGGAATAAGAGAGAAATTAGTCGGAACACTAAATTAGCTGTATACAAGACAGTGTTCAAACCAGTTTTAACTTATGGATCTGAGAGCTGGGTCAGAAGTAAAACACTTGACCAAAGACTAGAGACCGCAGATATGAGAGTCCTGAGAAAGATTAGAGGCGTGAACAGATGGCATCAATGGCAATATCATATTAAAAATGAGGATATTAGGAAAGAACTTGACATTGTCAGCATCCAGGAATGCATTAGCAGAGCTAATCTCAGGTGGTATGGTCACTTAAATAGAATGGGAGAGGAAAGATTAGCAAAACAAGTGTTCTCTGCCAGGTTGGCAGGAAAACGACCCAGAGGAAGACCAAGATATAGGTGGATTGATACGGTACAAAGTGCCTTAGACGATAGAAATATAAGATCTGATAATGTTGGAGTCTTGACAAGTAACAGATTGATTTGGAGGAAAATTGTAGATAGGAAGTTAGTAATGATGTAATTTTTTCATGTAGTACTGTTATATCCTGTACACCCCTTGAGGGTATATGGCAGGAATTTGATGATGGGTAAGTAGGGCCATATTTACCCCACTACTTTTCCATTTTTCTATATCACCATGGCAACTACTTGGTACTATTTTATGATGGACAATTGCCACTGCTTCTACTACTACTACTGATAAATTATTAGTATATAATATTTTTTGTCTTTGTCTTATTGTCTTTTTTTTTTTTTTTCCCAGATATAAAAGTATAAATTATAAATCATCTCTCCAAAATGTATTCTTAAGTCAGGAGCCGAGAAAAGACAAGAGAGAGAATAAGAGGAAAATGAAAAATTGGGTCAAAATGCTATTTCAATTTGGATTAAGTGTGCCTTCAAATTTTTTTTTCATTGGACTCACCTATAGAATTGGATCATGAAGAAACTGTTGGAAACCTCATCCCCAAACAAGGAACAGTTTATTTGGATAATCATGCACAGTATTTTGATATGTGAAGAGGCAGATATAGAAAATGCTAAAAACAGAAAGAAACAGACATACAAATGCATGTGGAAGTTAATTTGGAAGATGAGAGGAGTAATCATAATGTAGGCCTTGATATTGGATGTATCACAACTGAGTTTCCATCTCAAAAGGAAATAGAAAAGTATGTAAAACATTTCCAAAAGACTGCAATCAATTTTCCCAGAAAGTATACAGAAATTTCAAAGCACTAATGGAGAACTATGTGTAAGAGACCGGCTTGTCTGGAGTCAACAGAAACAAGTTGTATATTGCTTTCTTTGTCAATTATTTTTGCATGAAACAGTCATGACTAGCACATCTGTGTCTAAGTCAGCATTGATATCTGCTGGAAGCTGGGATCTAATGGGAAGTGGCACAAACGTTCCTACAGAATCCCAAAACATGAAAAAGACAATAGTCACAGAAAACGTTACCTAGCTTAGTGAGAACCAGAAAGGTGACTGTGTCTGGGACAGGAGTTTCCATCATCTTAGAAGCATCAATCAAAACTGAAGTGTGAAATGGTACAAACATTAAAGTGCATCATCGATGTTGTACTCTTCTTGGGAGAACATGGTCTAACATTTACTGGTTCATCCCATCAAATTGGTGATTCAAACAGTGGAAACTTTTTAGGATTCATTGAACTGCTCTCCGGATAGGACCCCATCTTTCAGGAACATGTGCTAAGTGTAAAGGAGTCAGAGAAAAGGAGCGAGCAGCTTCAAGTTCATTATCTGTTCCCTGACTCACAGAATGAATTTATTGCAAAATGCTCAAATCTTGTGAAACAACACATTTTGCTTGAGAGGCAATCTGCAAAGTACTTTGCAGTAATAGTAGATTCCATGCCAAATGTTTCCAGATTCTTCTCATATTGAACAAACATTTCTTTTGAGATACATACTTTTAAAATAAAAGAGCGATGCTCAACAGCAATTCTTTCATCTTGCAGTTTCACACACTCAACTTATGTGGAAATGATGCTGCTGAATGCATACCTGAAGCAGTCACCTTTTTCAGAACATTTCAAACTGTGTACCACCTGTTTGGTTCCAATTCTAAGCAGTGGGAATTATTACAAAATTGTATTAGTTGTTCTCTTCATGGTATGTCTGAAACAAGATGGTCATATTATGTTGAATGTGTAAAGCCTTTTACAGCTCACTTGCCTGGCATTAAATTAGCACTGGAAAACCTCCCAGAACTAAATTTGACAGCCAAAACAAGAAATGAAAACCACTGAGTTTTATTATATGTGGCATCTTTTGCCTGTGTGTTAATGTCAGCCAAGTGGTACAAAATGTTAGTTGGCATAGAAATTTGCAACAAGGCATGTCTAGGTCATCCAAGCTAGACCTAGACATGCCACACTAGATGAAGTAGCAAACATAGAAACTCTCCTCACAGAGCTGACAAAACTTCAAAATAACTGGAAATGCATGTGGAATGAAGTCAAATTGGTTGCATCAAACCTAAATATAGAAATAAAGCTCTCCCATAGATGTGATGGAATTAGGTGCAAGAGGGTAAGGCTGCAGGATGACAGTACACATGATGCTAACTTGGAAGAAATTAATGACAGATGATACTCCAGAAGAGACCTACTTCAGAAAGTATATATTCTATGTTTTTGGTAGACAATATTATAGCAGAATTAACTGTCTGCTTCAATGCTGTTAAGCAGTTGACAGAAAATTTTGATTTCTTGTGGAAATATCACCATGTCTGAAAGTGATGTGGAGTGAAAAGTTTTATCTTTGTCAGAGCAATATCCTGCTGACCTTATTGGTGATGATTTTGAAAAGAAATACAACATTTACCCTCGGCACATAAAGCAAATTTTGTAAATACACAGTTAAAGCCATTAGATCTGTTGAACTTGTTAACAGAGTACAGACTTGGTGGCCTGTTTCTAAATGTTTTGTGTTAACTTAAGAATATTATTAAGAATTCAGCAACAGTAGCTTCTGGGGAGAGATCATTTAGCAAACTTAAACTAATTAAGAATTATTAAGGTCTACAATGTCTCAGGAACCCCTTATGGATTTGGCCAGGCTAAATATTGAATCAAATATTGCCAGAACAATTAATTTTCATGCTGTGGTTTGAAAATTTTACAAAAAAGGCCAGGAAAGTGCTTTTTTAAAGTAAATAGTGAGTTTATATATCTTTTTTACTAATACTTATATCTTCTGATGATCTGATATGCATTGCAATATAAAAGGATGTTTCAATGCAAATTCTTTCTCCTTATCTGTATTGTGGTATTAACAAAGATATTCATATCAAATGTGCTTTCTTATCTCTGATCTTCTCTTATTTTGTTTATAATTATCATGGAGGGAATATAAGAGCATAAGGTCTTAAATGCAGAAAATTAACGGAGCACTCCACTCCATCTCTCTATCGTCTTCCATACCCATTTTGACCTTACAGGCTACAGCTCATGGCATAAAACCATAGTGGATAAAAACAGAATGACTGATAGAGAATGGAAGGGACCCAAAAGAAACTTTGAACACTGTATCTGCATCACCTCAGAAACCAGGAGACCAGATATGCACATAATAGTTCAGATGAGATTGTATCAAGACCATGTAAAGAGGCCAAACATACTTCTGTATGGTTGCATGTCAGTGTTTATTTCAGCATTGCAACTATTTTCTGAGTTATATTCATAGTCTTTAATGTGCAGTATGATATTTCATTATATCAAAGTGCATAACATTACATTCTGCATGTCAGTTGCAGAAAATATATAAATGCCTGATTACTCTGCCTATCTTTGCATCATCAGCAAACAGCTGTATGTCTCCTATCAAATCCTTTTCAGTGTCATTAATATAAACATTGAATAGCAATGGATCAAGTACTGATCCCTCTGCCATATCACGTCACTGTGAAGGAATAAGAGCTATCCTCTTATTCCTTCACAGCATCTGCAAACAACTGAATATCCACCTGCAATCCATTGACAATGTTATTGATATAAAAGTTAAACAATATGGGTCCCAACACTCAGCTACTGTGGAAACCCCACTTATAACCTTCTGCTTCCTTGATACTGTTCCCTTGTACATAACTCTTTTGATATCTGTAATTTATATATCAGCTTATGTGGTACCTTATCAAATACCTTTGTAAAATCCAAAATATGACTGTGTGTGTACGTGCGCTAGCATGCCTTTCCCTTCATCAACTGTTCTTATTACTTTATTATAAAATGCAACAGATTGGTACAAGAGCACTTCTTAACTAATTCATGCTGACTCTCACAGATATCATTACCTTCATCTGCCCAGTGCTGTATATGATCTCTCAGTAGTTTCTAAAAAATCTTAACTACAGAAGAAATACAAATTGATTTGTAGTTTAACACTTCCATTCTACCACCATCCTTAAGCAATGGTTCTATCTTAACTTCTTTCTGTTCTTTGGGCATCTTTTCCTTAGTCCGATTCTCAATGAAAAGCCAAATCAATGGACTTGTCAGTTCCTTGGCACATTCTCTTAAAACACATGGCAGAATCCCATCTGTACGCTGAAATGTTTCAGTTTTATGATAAGTTATATTTTAGTACTGTATGTGGCTATGTGACATTAAAACTTATATAAGTTTTTTTTTTTTTTTAAGTTTATTACTGGTGTTGAAAGGTAATTGTGTAATTAGAATATTTTAAGATGCATTTGACTTTGTGGATGTTATGAATATATGGGAATTTCTAGACTATATAAATTTTAGATTTGTTGGTTTGGGAAGAAGGCATAGGATTTTGTGCTAAGTGAATAGCTTGGTATTGATATATCTTATTGCAGAGTTTTAGTTCATTAATTTTAATTCTTAACCTTTTAAAATCTATAGTTTTTTTGATTATCTCTTTTTTGCATACTGTTTGCATGCCAATCTCATATTGTTTTTGGTTCAATTATTAAGTTCTTTGCTAATTTTGTATCATCCCTACCTTCAAAAATATCCAGGTATGTCTTATTAGTACTTTCGCTTAGAATAAATTTTAATTAGTAAAACATAACTTTTTGCCAATAGGTTGGAATAAAAGGGTAGCTCCATTACCATAAAAGTTTTGCTAATTTTAGTTAATAGTATTTCTGAGAAGTGCAGTAACATAATTTACTTTGTTTTAGTCAACAGGGTTCACAGAAGAAGAGAATGGTTTTGACTGTAGCTGGGCAGAAGGTAAGTTATAACTGATGGTTCAGATGAGCAATTCTCGTAGACAGGCTTATACATTGGTTATGCATTACTAAATCACTTAAGGAATTGACAACGTAGATACGAATATAAATTAAATTACACTTTAATAAATATTTCCGATATTTCAGCAACGTCACGTTGCCATCTTCAAAAGGAACTGGCATCCCTTATCCGCTCCACTAAAGACCAACCACTTCCCCTGGATCTACCTGGTGTATACCTTGCAACTGTAAATTGTCTTACTTTGGCCAAACAGGCAGGACAGCGAATATCAGAATTTCGGAACACAAAGACTACATTCGTTTTCACAAGTACAGCTATTCTGGTCTTGCAGACCATGCTCTGGATACACACCACAGAATACGGTGGAAGAAAGCTACAGTAATACACCGTAGCAAATACAAATTCGAAAGACTATTCACGGAATCAGCCTCAGCCCTAAGAAACTCTCCAAACCTCAACAAATTTGGTTGTATGAGACTGCCCCAAATTTGAGAGGCCTACATCAGCAGACCTTCAGCCCAACGGTCAAGAACACCTAATTAGCCTGCTAGAGGGCACCATCAGGACTTTTAGGAGAACAATAGCTTCATCACTTCATTCTCAGTTACTGTGTTTTAGTGCCTACGTGCACATGCCTTTTTTGTAAGTTCCTTTTGAAGATGGCAACGTGATGCCGAAATATCGGAAATATTTATTAAAGTGTAATTTAATTTATATTCGTATCTACGTTGTCAATTCCTTAAGTGATTTAGTAATTGTTCAGATGAGTGCAACTGTAAAGATTGAGAGATTATTATTTCTATTTGATAACTCATAAACATATTTAGATTTACATGATTCTCTGGAATATAATAGATATTTTATTTAATAAACTTATTGAAATACATATGGGTTTTCCTTTAATATAAAAACTGAAAATGATACATGTATTTCACTATGTGGGAGGAGAAAGTGATTTTTAGAAAATGAAATTTGGCAGTTCATCGCAATTTGTTCTGGACTCGATAATACAATCTAGGAATAAGTGCAACTTCTTTGGTCTCAATAAATAAATGTGTGTGTGTGTATATATATATATATATATATATATATATATATATATATATATATAAAGATGCATTACCACAGAAATGCTTCTCCTGTGAGTTTTTACAGCAGTCCTGTGCATGAAAGGTTTTCAGATCTATTGCACATTAGCACAAAAATGATCTTATTAAACTTAAAACACATCAATCGTTAGATTATCCAGTGAAATGGATCAGAGCATATTCAGTATCAACATTCATAAACAAATTGTATTTCTAAAGCATTATCCTTTTGTCTCAAACCACATCATTCCCATAAAACAATTACGGTGTTACTGCATTCCATGTACTTATCTAGGAACTCTTAAATTTGTTCAAGGAAACTATAGTTATGTAGAAGGGATAAAATTTGTTGCTTTCAATAATTAAAAGAAATTCTACATGTGGTTGATACATGATTCAGCTAAGGAAGCATGTGGTGAAATTGTCTACATGGATAAAAAAATAAGAACATCATAGTGGGCACAACAAGTTAAAGAAGCAATCCTGTACAAGAAGTATGCATAGCAAATAAGTTGGCAGATGTCCTAAAAGAGCACAGAGGAAAACATAAGATAGCTAAGCTATGTGCAAAAGTAGTAAACGAAAAGTCATGTGAAGACTTCGGTAAGAATGTAGAAAATAAATATCAGGAAGGCAAAATGTTCTGGAGGCTATTTAAATAGCTCTTAGAAATGGATAAAAGAGTACTGTAAAAGAAATCAAAAATGACAATATGATATGAAAACTGAAGATAAAGATATTCTAGATGTCTGTAGTAATTACTGTTAAACATGAGACAGCAGTGACAAAAACATAGAAAATATTCAAAAGGAATGTAAACAGGAGTGCATGTGTCCCTCACTTTATGTGATTAATTGGTTCTGTTTTGAATTGAAATAATCGAGTGACACGAAATCGCATAACGTGAGTTGAATTCAGCATGGGTGATATAGGGATAAGGGTTTCTTCAGAAGGATAAAAAAATGAAAACTTTACACCTGTGAACAAAAGAAATTTTAATGAATGAATGGCTGGATGAATGAATTTAATTAATACAATGTCATAAACACCTAAACACTACATACTTTTGACAATCTTCAATCGGATAATGAATGAACTGGCTCTGGTGAGTCTGGATCATCACTCTCTTGCTCTCTTGAAGTCCCTGGGATGATCTTCAACTTTTTTAATGAAACAGTCGAGACTCAGCTGACGGGCAGCATTCTTCCTCTCTCTCTATAAAGTTCTTTGTAGCAAGACAAAGAATTCTGAATTTCTCTCGCAACTTTGGCACTTCTAGTCTCGTTAGGATAATTTTCTTCAATTATTCTGATCGCACTGTCAATGTGTTTAAAAAATTCAGTCATTGTTTTTTTGAAAGCTGTTTGATGGGCTCATCAACAAAGGGCTCCTGACTTGCATCATTCATGTTGTTTTCCATTTCCAGAAGATCTTCATTAGTGAACTCTTGTGAGTGGGACTCGAGCAGTTCATCCACATTTGTCTCATCTACATCTTCAAATCCAACAGATTTTGCCATTTTAACTATGTCATGTCTTGAATTGGCAAGACAGGCATAGTTATGTCTATATGCAATCAAAATTTTAGAATCAGAAACTTCAGGCCAAATTTTCTTCCAAACTCCCTTCATTTTTCTTTCAAAAATTCTTTCACTGAAATTTTGGGGGCGCGTCCCCCTGGTGGCAGATGGGGGAAACCCAAATGGGTTGCTCTGAATAAAGAATAAAGAGCCGTGGACCAAAGGATATAGCAGAGGCATGGCAAGCTGGCTACATTATTATGCCAGTAACTTTCATGAGCAGGAGAAAGTCTACAAACCGAGATAGTGCTACTGCGTACGGGACAACCAACACGCCTACTCAAAGACCACATAGAGTAGGTGAGAAATCAGCAATGTGGTCAGCCAAGGATGTGAAACATGTAGCCACCCTCAACATAAGATCACTATACTGACCTGGAAAATTACAATTAGTCCAGGAAAATTTAAAAAGACTGAAATGGAGTATTTTAGGTTTATCAGAGACACATTGGTGCGGAGATGGATTCATGGATTTACCAGAAGGAAGACTGTACTTCTCAGGAAGAAAAGATAACATACACAGAGGAGTTGCATTACTAATTGAAAAGAAACTTACACACTCAGTAATTGAAATAAACCCAGTGTCTCCTAGAATAATAACAGCCAAACTTCAAGCAAAAGAAAAAGGTCAAACAATTAAAATAATCCAAATATATGCACCAGACAGTAACCATTCAGAGGAAGAAATAGAAAATTTCTATGAAGAACTACAACAGGAAATAGATAATCCCAAAAATAGAGAACTCATGATAGTGATGGAAGATTTTAATGCTAAAATAGGACAGTTCACAGCAGACAAAAAAGATGTGATGGGGAAATTTGGATACGGAGAGCTTAACGACAGAGGAGAACAATTACTCCACTTCTGTAAAGCAAACAATCTAATGATTACAAACACATTGTTCTATCAACGCCCTAATAATAAATATACATGGACATCCCCAGATGGTAATATAAAGAACTGCATAGACTATATCATCATAAACAAACAATGGAAAAGATCAGTAAATAATGTACGAACATTAAGAAGTTTTGATTTTGACACTGACCACGAAATATTAACTGCCAAAGTGAAGATAAAATTCAACAGGAAAAATAATATCAGAAAAGAAGAAAACATCAACCTATCAAAACTAAAAGATAGCTCGAGCAGAAGTCGATTTTTAGAACAGATGTGCTTGAAATTAAAACCCTCCATCTTACAGAACAGCGGAAAATTCTGGGAAGAAGGAAAAGAAACTGTTATCAATTGCAAAAGACTCTAGGTTCCAAACCCAAAATAAACAAATAGTGGATAACCCAGGAAATCATAGCTACCGTAGAAGAGAAAAGAGAGGCCAAGATACTAGTAAACCAACAAAACAATGAAGAGAATAGAGAAAAATACAGAGCACTAAAAAATAAAGTTGATAACCTATGCAAAAAAGCCAAAGAAAAATGGTTAGAAGAAAAAGCTAAGAAATGCCAAGAAGCATACCAACAAAACAACCTAAAAGTCTTCCATGATACTGTAAGAGAAATTACAAAGGAATTCTCAGCAAAAGCAATAACAATGATGAACAACAAGATGACTGAAACCGGGAATATTGAATATATAAGAAAAATCTGGTCAAACTATTTTAAGACTATCTTCCACCAAGGATACAAAACTACAATGCCAACAATAGAAGAAAATAATGATCACCCAAAAATTTTACAAGAAGTTAGATACACAATAAAACAGATGAAAAACAATAAAGCACCAGGCATTGATACTATCCCTACTGAACTGTGGTCATATGGAGGCAGCATATCAATAGAATATTTAACAACCCTATTCAATAAAATACTACAAACAGGAAAGATCCCAGATGACTGGAGAACTGGAAAGATCATCCCAATATACAAGAAAGGAGACAAAAGAGACTGCAGAAATTACAGACCAATCAATTTACTCCCTCACACCTATAAAATATTCATGAGAATTATACAAAATAGATTAAAAAACACCTACGAAGAAATGATTGGCATAGAACAAGCTGGTTTCCGAGGAAACTATTCAACAATAGACCAAATTTTCACATTGCACCAACTAGCAGAACTCAGCTGGGAAGACCATAAAGAACTATATTGTTGTTTTGTGGACTTTAAACAAGCTTTCAATAACATCAACAGAGAAATCCTTCTCAAAATTCTACTAGAAAAAGCAATAGACAAATATATAATACAGTTTCTGATAAAATATTACTCTAAGACAAATGCACTAATTAAAAAGGACACACTCACAACAGAACCCATAGAGATCCAAAAAGGAGTACTGCAAGGATGCCCATTATCCCCATGCCTATTCAATATATATCTAGAAGAAGTTGTAAAGAAAGCAATAGACAATGAGCCTGGAATCAATGTTAATGGTTTAAACATAAATAATATCAAATATGCAAATGATCTCGTCCTTCTCGCAAGAACCCTAAATGAACTACAAAAGTTGATCAACAAGCTAAATGAAACCTGTAAAACATATGACATGACAATAAATATACAAAAGACAAAAGTGATGAAAATAGGGAGGAACAGAACTACCATCTCAGCCACCCTAAACGGAGAACAATTAGAACAAGTAGACAACTTTATATACCTTGGATCAAAACTAACAGAAACAATAGATGAACTCAAAACAATCAAATACAGAATAGCGATAGGATGGACCACCATGGGAAAATTACAGAAAATCTGGAAAACAAACAAGATATCTAAACAAGCCAAAATCAAACTATATGAAGCAATAATTATACCAACAGTCATCCATGGAGCAGAAGCGTGGACAGTTAAAAAAAGAGAGGAGAAGAAACTGCTGGCATTTGAAATGAAATGCTTAAGAAAAATAAATAGAACAAGTTGGATAGAAAAGAAAACAAACATCACAGTCGGACAAGAACTATTGTATAAAAAGACAATAATAAAAAAAATTAGAAAACAACAACTGAGATGGTTTGGACACACTGTACACATGGATGCAGACAGACTTTCTAACTTCCTAATCAATACTTTTCCAACTGAAAAAAGAAGACCTGGAAGACCAAGAATTACCTGGCTGAAATTAATAAAGAACATCTCGGGATGCAGAACATATAAGGAACTTTTTCGAACAGCAAGGAATAGAGAAGACCGGAAGATCCTGCTCAAGAGAAGACTCAACCTGTCTTAGACGGAAGAGAAGAAGAAGAAATTTTATCTTCACCATTGGTACATGTAGCTTGAACTAACTGTGAAAATATTCTGCGGAGATAATAACTCTTGAAAGTTGCAATAACACCCTGATCCATGGGTTGAATGAGGGATGTGTTTGGTGGCAGAAAAACAACTTTGATATTCTCATCAATTTCAGTGATGCTTGGAGGATGTCCTGGTGCATTGTCCAGAAGCAGAAGAATTTTGAAGGGTACATTTATCCTGTAACAATAAGCCTTCAATTCACGATGCAGTTCATTGCAAAAGTGGACTCAAACACAGCTCCGGTAATCCATGCTTTTTTATTTGACCGCCATACAACAGGCAAATCCTCCTTCGAGTATCCCTTGAGTGCGCATTGGTTTTTGGAGCAGATGCATTTCCTCCTAACAGCAAAGTGAGACAGTCCTTGGAAGCTTTAAAACCTGGGGCCCTCTTTTCTTGCACTGATAGAAATGTTCTACTAGGCATATGCTTCCAGAACAACTCCGTTTAGTCGAGATTGAACACTTGCTGAGGCATATAACCATGTTCCTGAATTACACTTAGAAATTTTGCTGGAAAGTTCTCAGCAGCAACAACATCAGCTTCCACAGCCTCGCCAGTCAGCTTGAGATTATGGACTCCATTTCGCACCTTGAAACGTTCAAACCACCTGGCACTTGCAGCAAAAGATTGCATTTTAGGATCAGGATCTATAGCATTCAAATCATCAAACAAACGTTTCACTTTAGCTGGATAATCAAGGTTGATAATGGAACAGCACGTTGATTTTCATGTTCAATCCATTGGGCCAACATCCTTTCCAATTTCTCCATAATTGGTGCCTTTATCTGTGTTATCTTAGTTGTTGACATTCTTGTTGCACTTTTACAATGTTCTTTTATTTTTTCTGCTTGATATTGTTCTTAAAGTTGATTCTGAAATTCCTGTAGCTCTGACTATGTCGACTGTGCACTCATTAGTTCATACCTCTTTGTAACTTCTAATTTTTCCTCCAGTGTTATAGCTTTTCTCTGTTTTTTAGTCTTGGAAGTATTTTGATCACAATTACCTCTTTTTTCCATAATGTTCATGTTGCTTTGAATCAAAGATATGTAAACTTCAGCTGCATTCTGAATAGAGAATTTTTCTAGATCAGTAAAATATTTCAGCTGTTTAAACACAGTTTTTAGAGAATGACAAATTAAATATGGAAATAGAGAGAATAAGCAATGCTGTTATGATAGAATATATCATACCAGCTGAATAAATTTATAAGGAATCAGAGAGAAATTAGACAAAACACTAAACTAACAGCATACAAGGACGGTGTTCATACCAGATTTAAACTATGGATCTTAGAGGTGGGTTAGAAATAAAGCACTTAATTAAAGGCTAGAAACCATGTTTTTAAACTAAGTTTCATGGTTTGTTACATGAAAATTACATGTAAGCATGTAACAAAAATTATTTTAAAATATATTCAAAAACTCCAATATATTTCATTCAACATTACATGAACATCATCAGATAAATAGACTGTTAACTATATTCAAGAGATAATCAAAATAAGCCATAAATCATGTATGTATTAATAAACTCGTGTCTGTTGCAGCTGAAGTATATGATATTACACTATTCGAGTTCAAATTGTACAAAGTTGCATAGATTAAAAAATAAATGATTTAAAATAATTATTAATTAAAAAATATAAAAAAAATAATATTTGTTACATGTGTAAGCCTTGAAACTTATTTTAATATGTTTACTGCACATGTTCCATTAAAGCTACTAATTAGCTAGAGACCACAGATATGAGAGTTCTGAAGAAAATTAGGATAGTCAACAGATAGCATTAATGGCAGAATCATATCAGATAGGAACTTTGCATTGCTAGCATTCAAGAATGTGTGAGCAGGGCTAATCTAAAGTGGTTTGGTCACTTAACAGAATGGTTGAAGAAAAATTAGCAAAGATGGCAGGAAAAGACCTAGTGGTAAATCAAAAGCTATGTGAATTGATTCATTCAGAAGACTAAAATGGATATGACAGCAATGGAGTGCTGAGACTAATTTGGAGGAACATTGTTGATTGAAGATTAGTAAATGCGAATTTAATCATGTCATAGTAGCTTGTATATCTCTTGAGGGTTGTTGGAAGTTTTTCCACTTGGTTATACTATAAATTAAAGATACCAAGAAATTATATACTTGCGAAATAATTGTGAAAATAGTGGTGGTGGTTGGTGTAGATGATGAAGGTGGTGGATTGGTGGAGATGGAGAGTTGTAGAGTAGGTGCCCTTCCTCGATGAGTCTTTGGACTCCCTGGAGGTGTTACATAATAATAATATAAAGAAGCTAATGACTTCACATCACTTGCCTTAGTATCCCACAATGCAAAGCACGCAGACATGTATAATGCTACGCATTATGGGAAGGGTCACTACCTATACGAGTCTGGGTAGGCCGTGCTAGTTCCAGATACAAGAGTGTACAGAGGATTTGAAATTGGAAGAGACCATCACTTAGTGCTAAGTAGAATACGGATGAATATCACATTGAAAAGAACAGTATGTAAGAAAGTTTTTTAAAAAATTAAAATTGACAACATTTTACAGTTAAATTACACCCTCAACTATAGAAATATTATTCAAGAAAAAAATGAAACAGTTTGAAAACAAGAACCAGCTTGCCAGTGAGACACCTTGGTGTCTCAGTGGCAAACTCAGAAGAATACATTGATTGATTGATTCAGCTGGAGTGGTATATGTGCAAAGTTTTCTGCAAGGATGGTAAAAGAACACCATGGTGGACACAAGACATTAAAGAAGCAGTCCCGGAAAAGGAAAAAAACATAACGAAAGTTGCTAGCAAATAAGTTGGCACCGTAAAAAAATGCAGAGAAAAATGTAAGAGAGCTAAGCTATGTGTAAAAGTAGCTAAACAAAACTCATGGGAAGACTGGTTAGAATATAGAAAATAAATATCAGGATTTGACAAAAAGTTTTGGAGGCTATTGAGAAAGCTTAAAATTGAGAAAAGATTACTCTCAAAGAAATCAGAGATGATAAAGGTGGCATGAAAACTGAAGATAAGGATATCTTACATCATCATTATCAAATTCCTGATATATACCCTCAGAGGGTGTACAGAATCTTATGATATTACTGCATGAAAAGTTACATCATTACAACCTTCTCATAGCTTGTTATCTGTCAACATTCCAATATTATCAGATCTTATATTTCTGTCTTCTAAGGCACATTTTACTGTATCAATCCTCCTACATCTTGGTCTTTTTCTTGCAATCCTGGCAAAGAACATTTGTTCAGCTAATCTTTCCTCTCCCATTCTGTTTAAGTGGCCACACCACCTGAGATTAGCTCTGCTAATATGTTCCTTAATGCTAACAATATCAAGTTCTTTCCTGTTATTCTTGTTTTTAATATGATACTGCTGTTAATATTTGGTTGATTTTTATATAGAGTATTCATACATATTCTTCTTCTTTGAGTGCCATCTCCTATCGGAGGTTGGCGACCACCTTGGCAAATTTTGAGCGATTCTCAGCTATTCTGAGCAGTCTCTCAGAGTCCATACCAGTCCACTGTCTGATATCTGCCAGCCAAGATTTTCTTCGTCTTCCTTGTCCTCTTCTTCCATTTATCTTCCCTTTTATAATCAATTGAAGTATCTTATATTTTTCATTACGAAGTAGGTGACCAAGATATGCAGTTTTCCTTCTTTTTATGGTATCTAAAAGTTCACGTGATTTCCCCATTTGTTTCAGTACTTCCTGATTGGACGTTTTTGCTGTCCATGGGATTTTTAACATTCGTCTGTATAACCACATCTCAAAGGCTTCAAGTCTTTTTATTGATGTTGTCTTCAAGGTCCAAGTTTCTGCACCGTACAGCAGTACAGACCATACATAGCATTTAACCATGCGTACTCTAAGTTTAAACTGCGGTTACACAGTGTTGATTTCATCAAGAGAAAATTTTTTCTTGCCATTTCAATTCTAACTTTTATTTCCATTTCTGGATTGCAATCTTCATTTAACCAGCATCCGAGATATTTAAACTTTGCCACTCTTCTATTTGTTTCCTATTTAAAGAAAGTGCTAAATTAAGAATTGCTTTCTTACTTATGACCATGAATTTAGTTTTGGTGATATTTATTTTTAATCCCATTTTTTCACTCTCTGCATTTATTAGCTCCAAAAGATTTTGAAGATCCTGAATATTGTCAGCCAGAAGAGCTGTATCATCGGCATATCGAATGTTACTGATGATTTCACCATTTACACTAATCCCTTCCTTTCTTCCTTCCAAGACTTTTTGAAATATGGCTTCTGAGTAGATGTTAAAAAGAAGAGGTGACAGCACACATCCTTGCCTTACTCCTCGTTTGATGTTAATGGAGTCTGTAATAATGTCATCAACTTGAACAGATGCCTTTTGGTTCCAATATAAGTTTTCAATCCTGATGTCTTTACCATCTAATCCAATTCTTTTTAATAGTACAATCATTTTAGCATGTTGGACTTCGTCAAATGCTTTCTCGAAGTCGATGAAACAAATGAATATTACCTTGTTTTGGTCAATACATTTTTGAAATAAGATCTGAGAACAGAAAAGGGCCTCTCTTGTTCCCAAGCCATTTCTAAAGCTGAATTGGGTATCACTGATGGTGTCTTCACATTTTCTGTATATTCTTTTTTGAACTATTTTCAGAAACATTTTGAGAACGTGACTCATTAGGCTGATCATTCTATAGTCATTACAAGTTTTCGCATTTACTTTTTTAGGTAGCATGATGAAGGTCGACTGTAACCAGTCTTGAGGGATTATGCCTGTATCGTAGATCTTATTAAATAGCTTTACTAATATGTTAATGTTGTCACCTTCTAATAACTTTACTATTTCTGCCGGTATTCTATCTGGTCCTAGGGCTTTACCATTTTTAGCAGAGTTCAATGCACATTCTACCTCTGATTTTAGAATGCATGGACCTTCCATATGTTCATAAGTATTTTCTGGGTTCTGTCTGTCATCAGTAAAGAGTTCTTCTATATATTTCACCCATTCTTGTATTTTGTCATCCTTTTTGGATATAATTTCTCCCTTTTTGTTTCGAAGGATACAGAATTGTTTTTTCTTATATATACCTGAGGTCTCTTTCATCTTTTTGTGTAGATTAAAATTGTCATGTTTTTCCTGTAGAATTTCTATTTCTTTACATTTTTCATTCATCCAGATTTCTTTTGCTTTTTTGATCTTGTGTTTAATAATTTTCTGAACCTCCGTATATTATGTTGGATTATGATTTTTATATGATCTGCGTTGATCCATGAGAGAGAGAATTTCATCAGTCATCCAATCTTTCTTTTTTACTGCTCTATTAGGACATAAGGTATTGGTACATTTCTCTATGAAGACAGATTTCAATTTGTCCCACGATTCATCAACCCTCATGATGTCATCATTCTTGATAAGTGCTAGCTCTTGATTCAGATCTTGACTCAATTTGCTTCTTATCTCTTTGTTTTTTAATTTTCCCAAATCAAACCTTTTTTTGTTGATGTTTCTTAAGCATTGCTTTCAGTCTAAGTTGTAACTCTGCCACCAGTAGGTTATGATCAGAAGCAATATCTGCACTAGGATAGGTTTTTGTACTCTTTATAGAACTTCGAAATCGTTGATTAATTAGTAAGTAATCAATTTGGTTTCTGACTATATTCCCATTATTATCCTGTGGTGATCGCCAAGTATACAATCTTCGAGGTGGTAGCTTAAACCGTGTGTTTGTGATTATTAGCTCCTCTTCCTGGCAGAATTGAAAAAGACGGTCACCCCTCTCATTTCTTGTGCCCAGTCCATGTTCGCCAACTACATCTCCACTTCTACCTTTCCCAACTCAAAGAAGAAGAATATATATGAATACTCTATATAAAAATCAACCAAATATTAACAGCAGTATCATATTAAATTTGGTTGATTTTTATATAGAGTATTCATATATATTATCTTAATATTTATCCTATCATAGAGATGATCTCTCTTTCTAACAATTATTTTTTTTTTAATTTCCGAGTGTACCTATATGTTATTATATGCACAAGGGTTCACTCCAATTGGTGCAATGATCTTAACTCTTTCTTTCAGAATCCAAATAATCACTGACTCGAGACCAAAATACAAAATAAACACATTTAATAAAACAAAAACAATATATATACACACTTCAAACAACTTTACATAACTAACTACAAATTAATTGGATCCAAGGCCTTTTAAAAATAAACTTACACTTAAGACTAGACTATACACTTTGTTTGCACAATCACAAAATGTTCATAGCTAGTTTCTTTCTCTGTCAATCAAGGCCCTTTTCCGAAGATATATGACTCTATTCTTCATTTTCACAGGATTCTTTTTCATCACTCATGTAGCACACATTAGTTCTTCCGAACTTAATTCTTTCTCTTTTCTTCAGTAGAAATAATAGTCAGATCCGGCGTCCTTAATACAGATGAAACTTCCTAATCAGAGTTTTCTCGAACATTCCTTTAGAACATAAATAGCAAATTCTTCTTTTATTCAATAAATGCTTATTGACAGTCTTAACTCTTCCAATAAAAAAAAAACTTAGTTCTAAGATTCCCTTTTCGGAATCTACTATTAATTTTTCAATTAGTGTTTCCTCCAATATTCTGTTTAAAATGCATATAGCAATATTTTCCTTTTATTCATCAATACTTATTCCGCTTTGAAACTTAATAGTTCCACGATTCCTTTTTCGGAATATACTATTAATTTTCTTCTGACTGTCACTTAAAAAAATTAAGTTCCTTCCGAACCTAAATGTCTGTCGGCCTGTGTTCTCAATTCCTTCCGAACGCTCTCTTGTTTACAGCCGTTACTCAGATACTGGACGCTTTCTTGTCAGCTGTCAATCACTCAAACTTCTCGGTGAGCATGCGCACTCCGTGGCAACCGAGAAAGAAACTAAGTACTGTATAATGGCTGACACTTTGTCTCCATTAGCGATAAGAGAATGTCCTCATAAAACAGAACTTTTGATAATTTTAAATTACAATAAAATTTGTTTAAAATAACACAACTATTCAAATTTGGTAAGTACATTAAATTTTTAACTGCTTTGCATATCACGTTTAGCAAAACAATTTCCATAACGAGCACATTGCAAGTGCTGACAATGCGTGTTATGAAAACAAAACTAATAAACATACTAACATAAACAATACATAAAAATATTCAGAATTTTAATTGATTATTTTTACAATGCCATTGATACCACCTGTCAGTCCCCTAATCTTTCTCAGGACTGTCATAACTCTGGTCTTCAGTCATTGATCAAGAATTCTAACCCAGCTCTCAGATCTATAAATTAAAATTGGTTTGGATACTGTCTTCTATACAGCTAGTTTAGTGTTTTGACTAATCTGTCTCTTATTCCATATATAAGTCTATTCATTTGACTTCCACCATACCAGCTTTATTAATTCTGTCTATTTTCAAATTTAATTTGCCATCTTCACTAAAAAGTGTGCCTTAAATAGCTGAAATGTTTTACTTGTTCTATAGGTTCTCCACTCAGGATATAGTTGATATTTTCAATGTTCTGTCTGTTTTTATTGTCTTTGTCTTTTTAATGCTGATTTTCTTACCAAATAACATATGATACAAATACAGGGAAAGAACTCAGCCTGTAGTTTTTAGAATCAAAGGATAAGACACTGAAATTATTATCAATAAATTATTTGAGCAGGATAACTTCCCAAAATTGGAAAAGTTTTAGGTTCTTCTTTGTGTTAAGGTACGATGAATGAATGTGACCTTTTATACTCTTTCCAATAAAATTTGGCTTTTTACCTATCTGTCCACAATGAGGAACTGCATGAACAAGTAATTCTGTAAACTTATAAATAGAAAAGTGGAGGGCATTTATCATTTGGGGAGTGTAAGAAAGAATTCAATTTGTGAATCAGATGGAACTAGAATTGAAGGTTAATTTGGTGAGCTTTCAGATACACCTTTGACATATGAAATGGAGACTGTACAAACTTCATCTGAAGAAGGACTGGGATGAAGGCCAAAATTATCTGTTACTTTGGCGATTAAGTTGTAGTACTGGAGATGAAAGTTGCTCTGATGAAAGGCAGTTCTACTTTCAGAAGAGGGAGGGGGGAAAGAGACTGGGTGGGTTGGTCATAAGGAGTGTGCACACTGCATTAAAGTTTTTGATAATGCCAGACATTTGAGATGGATAATGATGAGAAGCAGCATCTTCTTTTATTTGCTTTCTTTCTGTTTACTGAAAACTGTAGACTACCATTAGGTTGTTTTTGGCCAAGACAATTTAGACAATGTTTAAATTTAATCCATGGATGGATTGAATTAATTTTATGAATTAAAACTTTAAGCCTAGATAAAGAAGAGTTTGAGATAGCATTAATGTCATTGACATACTGGACCCATACAGACAGACTTGAGGGAGAAGATGGTATGCATATACTCATCTAAATGTTCCGTATAGTAGTTCCCTTGATTCTTGTCTTGACACCAAAATGGGAGCTAACATGAAATATAAAGTTTTTGGTATGACCGGGATGAATCCTTCGGGAGGTGTCGTGCAGTAACAATATTAACAGCTCCTCTTGACACTAGGGGTTGCTTAAGGGATCAAAGGCAAGTAACTGGGAGACCTCCACATCGCCTTTAAGGAATGCAGAAAACCGACTGGGGCTTCTGCCCTAATGTCCAATTCTCTCATTCACATGGTGTGCCCTGTTAATAGGTATCTACTGAGTACCTACTAATGGGGATGGACAAATGAGGATGGGCTTGGAATTTGGGATGTAGCCAAACAAATTGTACTCTCTATCGGCTTAAACCACAAATACATATGATGATACAACATGATGAGATTTCATGATAGCTGTAGTATCGTCCGATTAAACAAGGCCCCTGCTGTTTTTGTCAGGGAACTAGGGCAAATAGTGAAAAGTCAGCTACTGGAACAAGCTCCAACATCTAGAAGAAGAAGAATAAACCCAACATCAGAAGAACTGAAGATACCTTCAATATGATTCTAGTGGTAAGACTTATACGTTGGTTAGACATAACTGGTAATTAATTTACGGAATTAACAACGCATATAAAGTAAATTAATTAAAGATAACTTTAATGAATCACTTCTATATTTCGACAATGTCAAATTGTCATCTTCAGGAACATAAAGATATGGTATGTGCACTACAGGAACTAACAAAGCAAATGAGGCAGAAATTAAGACACTAATTTTGTTCCTAAAGTCCTAATGGTGCCCTCTTGCGGGCTAATTAGGTAGTCTTGGCCGTTGGGCTGAAGTTCTCATAATGAAAGTCTCCCAAATTTGGGGCAGTTTCATGCACCCAAATTTGTTGAGGTTAGGAATGTTTTTTAGAGCTGCTGAAGATTCTTTGAATAATCTTTCGTATTTAAACTTGCTGCGATGGATTATTTTTGTCTTCTTCCAACGAATTTTATGGTGGGTATCTAAGGCATGGTCTGCCAGCCCAGAGCGGCTGTACTGGTGAAACCGGATGTAGTCTTGGTGTTCTGAAATCCTGATATTTGTTGTTCTGCCTGTTTGGCCAAAGTAGGACAATTTGCAGCTGCAAGGGACCTGGTATACACCAGGTAGGTCTAGGGGAAGTGGTTGGTCTTTGGTAGAGCGGATAAGGGATGCCAACTTTTTATATGGTCTGTAACAGGAAGTAAGGTCATATTTCTTGAGGATATTAGTTATTTTTTCAGAGGTGCCCTGGATGTAGGGAATAGTGATAGACTTGGTGTAGTCTTTATTGTTGAGGGGGGGAGGGGGGTTGTGGTTTTCAGGTTTTAGTATTTTTTGGATTTTTTTGGGGTTATAGCCATTGGCTAAGAAAGTGTTGAAGATGTGGTTTAGTTCTATAGTCAGGGCCTTGTCATCTGAGCAGATTAATTTTGCCCTGTTATATAGTGTTTTTATCATCCCATATTGTTGTGAGGGGGGGGGGTGGTGGGATTGCTGGTGAATGTATCTGCCAGTGTGGGTGGGTTTTCTGTAAACAGAGAAAACCAAAGATCCATCAAGCTGGCGGGTGATTAAAGTGTCTAGGAAGGGTAGGGTGTTGTTTTCCTCTTTTTCTAAGGTGAACTGGACTCTGGGATGTTGGTTGTTTAAGTGTGTTAGGAAGGAGTGGAGTGAGTCTGAGCCATGTGGCCAAATAGCAAACACATCATCCACATAACGAAGCCAAATAGTGGGTTTTTGTGGGGCGGAGTTTAAGGCTTTTTCTTCAAATGTCTCCATAAAGAAATTGGCCAAGGGTGGGGAAAGTGGTGAACCCATGGCTGTCCCCTCTATCTGTTTGTAGAACTTTCCTTGCCTAACGAAATAGCCTGAGTTCATTGTGAACTGAAATAGGGCTGAGATATCGGGAGGAAACTTGGCTTGGATGAGCTCAAGGGTTTCTTTGAGTGGGACATTAGTGAATAGGGAGGAGACGTCAAAACTGACCATTATGTCAGTGTGTTGGAGTGTGAGGTTTTCTATACTGGCTTTAAAGTGGGCCGAGTTTTTTATGTATGATGGTGTGTTGCCAGTGTAGTGTGTGAGCGTTTTGGCTAAATGTTTGGCTAATTTATATGTGGGGGAATCAATGCCATCCACTATGGGACGTAATGGCACATTTTGTTTATGTATTTTTGGGAGTCCATATAATCGGGGGGGTCTAGAGTTATAAGGTTTAAGCTTGTTGGTGACTTCCACAGGCCAAGAAGTGACTTTCTTAAGGAGTCTGTGGATAGTTCTAATCTGAGAGCTGGTCGGATTATATTCAATGGGGAGGTAAGTAGTACGGTCTCGTATTAAAGAATTTAGCTTACCTTTGTAGTCTTTTTGATTGAGTACCACAGTGGCGCTTCCCTTATCAGCTTTGGTGATTACTATTTTTTTGTTGTTTTTTAATTCTTGTAGGGCTGTATATTCGTTTTTGGATAAGTTGGATTTTGGAGGTTTGGCTTTAGTGAAACAAAAACGTACGGGCGCTAGAGGAAGAGCTTTCTAACACACTCGGCCTTGATCTATGGTCGATACTCCATGACATATCATGCACATCGGCAAGAAAGGAATTCGAAAAAATACGTAGTCGGCACATAAAAAAATACGAGAACCTGACCAAGACTTCTACTTCTGTACCCCAGCCACCACTTAACACAGTAGTCAACCTCTCGTCAGCAGTTTTAAAGCCTGAAGCACTCACCGCACTTTCACGTGGTCACAATTTCGCCTTAGCTCCAAAAAGGATTCCTGCTGAAGAAATCATGATTCAAATAGAGCGTGGAATTCGCAACCTGCCTATCCATACCGCCAACAACGTGAGACTGGATGTAGTCGGTGTTCTCACTAAAGCCAAACCTCCAAAATCCAACTTATCCAAAAACGAATATACAGCCCTACAAGAATTAAAAAACAACAAAAAAATAGTAATCACCAAAGCTGATAAGGGAAGCGCCACTGTGGTACTCAATCAAAAAGACTACAAAGGTAAGCTAAATTCTTTAATACGAGACCGTACTACTTACCTCCCCATTGAATATAATCCGACCAGCTCTCAGATTAGAACTATCCACAGACTCCTTAAGAAAGTCACTTCTTGGCCTGTGGAAGTCACCAACAAGCTTAAACCTTATAACTCTAGACCCCCCCGATTATATGGACTCCCAAAAATACATAAACAAAATGTGCCATTACGTCCCATAGTGGATGGCATTGATTCCCCCACATATAAATTAGCCAAACATTTAGCCAAAACGCTCACACACTACACTGGCAACACACCATCATACATAAAAAACTCGGCCCACTTTAAAGCCAGTATAGAAAACCTCACACTCCAACACACTGACATAATGGTCAGTTTTGACGTCTCCTCCCTATTCACTAATGTCCCACTCAAAGAAACCCTTGAGCTCATCCAAGCCAAGTTTCCTCCCGATATCTCAGCCCTATTTCAGTTCACAATGAACTCAGGCTATTTCGTTTGGCTAGGAAAGTTCTACAAACAGATAGAGGGGACAGCCATGGGTTCACCACTTTCCCCACCCTTGGCCAATTTCTTTATGGAGACATTTGAAGAGAAAGCCTTAAACTCCGCCCCACAAAAACCCACTATTTGGCTTCGTTATGTGGATGATGTGTTTGCTATTTGGCCACATGGCTCAGACTCACTCCACTCCTTCCTAACACACTTAAACAACCAACATCCCAGAGTCCAGTTCACCTTAGAAAAAGAGGAAAACAACACCCTACCCTTCCTAGACACTTTAATCACCCGCCAGCTTGATGGATCTTTGGTTTTCTCTGTTTACAGAAAACCCACCCACACTGGCAGATACATTCACCAGCAATCCCACCACCCCCCCTCACAACAATATGGGGTGATAAAAACACTATATAACAGGGCAAAATTAATCTGCTCAGATGACAAGGCCCTGACTATAGAACTAAACCACATCCTCAACACTTTCTTAGCCAATGGCTATAACCCCAAAAAAATCCAAAAAATACTAAAACCTGAAAACCACAACCCCCCTCCCCCCCTCAACAATAAAGACTACACCAAGTCTATCACTATCCCCTACATCCAGGGCACCTCTGAAAAAATAACTAATATCCTCAAGAAATATGACCTTACTTCCTGTTACAGACCATATAAAAAGTTGGCATCCCTTATCCGCTCTACCAAAGACCAACCACTTCCCCTAGACCTACCTGGTGTATACCAGGTCCCTTGCAGCTGCAAATTGTCCTACTTTGGCCAAACAGGCAGAACAACAAATATCAGGATTTCAGAACACCAAGACTACATCCGGTTTCACCAGTACAGCCGCTCTGGGCTGGCAGACCATGCCTTAGATACCCACCATAAAATTCGTTGGAAGAAGACAAAAATAATCCATCGCAGCAAGTTTAAATACGAAAGATTATTCAAAGAATCTTCAGCAGCTCTAAAAAACGTTCCTAACCTCAACAAATTTGGGTGCATGAAACTGCCCCAAATTTGGGAGACTTTCATTATGAGAACTTCAGCCCAACGGCCAAGACTACCAAATTAGCCCGCAAGAGGGCACCATTAGGACTTTAGGAACAAAATTAGTGTCTTAATTTCTGCCTCATTTGCTTTGTTAGTTCCTGTAGTGCACATACCATATCTTTATGTTCCTGAAGATGACAATGTGACATTGTCGAAATATAGAAGTGATTCATTAAAGTTATCTTCAATATGAGGAGTATTAATGAAAAAGAAATTGACTTGCAGAAGAATTGGAAAAGCACCATGTGGACATAATTGGCATTACTCAGACAAAGAAGACAAAAACATGTGAGGTCTTACTAAATAAGTATAGGATGTTATTTTCAGGTAGTAATGATCAAGGAAAGAAAGGAGTAGTGATAGGATTCAACACCAAACCTGAAGATAAACTTCTTCATTGGAAGGCAGTTTCTAGTAGTTATGTGGGCAAACTTCAAAATGGGGATATGGACAATGAAACTTGTTTGTGCTTATGGTCCAACAGAGGGTTCTTCTGAGGAAGAAGTGGATAAATTTTTGAGCGATTAGAACAGGCAGCTGGCATAAAGAAAATGAAAAAAAGTGGTCCTTGTTGGAGATCTGAACACCAGAGTAGGAAATGAATCCCACCAGGCATATGGGAAAATTTGGAGAAAAGGCTAAAGCTAATAACGGTAAGTATTTACTGGATTTCTGCTCAGGACATGGACTAGTCATTGCTAACATGATGTTTTGACATAAAGATGTGTACAAGTTCACATGGAGAGAAGACACAAGAAATAAGAAAAGCTTATTGACTAGATCATTATTGATATCATGCTCAGTCAGGATACAAGAGTGTACAGAGGATTTGAAATTGGAAGTGACCATTACTTACTATTAAGTAATGTTTTTTTTAAGTACAAACTACTAAGCAGGATAAAAATGGATATCACATCGAAAGAACAGAATATAAGAAAGATTTTTTTAAAAAAAAGGTATAAAGTTGAGCAGAAAAAAATTAAACAAATTGAAAACAAGAAGCAAACCGTGGAGTCTCAGTGGCAAACTAAATAAGACTGATTCAGTTAAGGAGGTATGTGGTGAAGTTGTCTACAAGGATAGAAAATTAAGAACATAATGGTGGACACAAGAAGTTAAACAAGTTCTGGAAAAGAAGAGGTTGTCATACCAAAAGTTTTTAGCAGATAAGTCGGCAAATGTCCTAAAAGAATACTGAGAAAAATGCAAGAGAGCTAAGCTATGTGTAAAAGTAGCTAAACAAAAGTCCTGGGAAAAGTGATAAGAATATTGAAAACAAATATCAGGAAGGTGGCAAAATGTTCTGGAGACAATTGGAGAAGCTTAGAAATGGAGGAAAGAGTGCTGTAAAAGGAATCAAAGATGATGAAGTTGACATGATAACTGAACATAAAGATATCCCAGATGTCTGGAGTAATTACTTTGAAATACTGTTAAATGAACCAAACAGTGGCAGAACCATATAGAAAATTTAGAAAATTTTCCAGAGGAATGAAGAGAGAAATACATATCAATACTTGAGGTAGAAAAAGCCATCAAAAACTTGAAATGTGGAAAGGCAGCTGGGTTAGATGATATTGAACCATAAATGTGTAACTATGGAGGTATAAAAGTTTTTCAGTGACTACACCTGCATAATTCAGAGGGCCTGGTAAGAAGGTCAAATTCCTGATTGGAGTAGAGCTCTCATGATACCCATCTATAAAAAAGGGAATAAAACTGAATGTGAGGATTACAGAGGAATTTCTCTACTAAGTGTTCCAGGTAAGATATATGCAAACTTACTTGAAAAGAGGTTGAGAAAGATTGTGGAAGAGAAACTTGGAGAAGAACAAGCTGGGTTCAGGCCAAATAGAGGTTGTTAAGATCAAATTTTCACTTTAAGACAAATAGTTGAGAAATTGTGGGAATATGACATTGATCTGTACTTGAGTTTTGTAGATCTGGAAACGGCATATGACAAGGTGCCCAGAGAAAAGTTTTTCATAACACTACAATTATATGGGGTGAATAGAACATTATACAGAGCAATACATGACCTATATTTAAGTTGTCAGTCAGCAGTTAGAATTTGAAAGAAATACCAGGATGATGGTTTGACTTAAAATCAGGGGTAAGATAAGGATGCATATCATCTCTACTCTTGTTCATCATCTATATCAAGGGTTGGCAAACTTTTTAGACCATTGACCCCCTTCATGGAATCCTTGATTCCTCGTCGACCCTCGTTATGTTAAATAAATGAATAAACGTTATCAATAATAAATTTTTCAATTTAAAAATAATTCCTTCACCCTTTTCATTGTTTCATCAGTAAATGATGGTATAAATCCAAATATTAAATACTCTTGTGAATACTGTCGACACTTCTTATTATTCTCAAGGGCTGCCATTATGGGCACTATAATTTTGAAAAAATTACACAGTAAATTCAAAGTTATCAGATCACTGAACACTACTCTGATAGCTATGGACAATAAATGTGCACTAGCCCTGATTGTCTGTTCTAGATGTCTTCATTGGGGAGAGCGTGCACTTCTCCCTCGTTGGCTCAGCCAGTTGGCATTGCATGTTTATTAGGTGTTATTCAAAATCGTTTTAGGTGTTTATTGACCCCTAGACATTTATCTACCACTTTGCCAACCCCTGATCTATATGGATCACATTATGAAAGAAAGAGGTCGATAAATGACACTTAGAATTGGAGGTGTCAAACTTAACTCTTTGCTTTATGCAGATGATAGTGTACTCCTAAACAGATGTAGTGCAAGTCTCCAGGGTTCACCAACTAAATTGAATATGTAACAAATTTGGCATGAAAATCGGCCATAAAAACACCAGAACTATGAAAATAGGCAAGAGCATGGAAAACTTCAGCTGCATTCTCAATGGAGATCCTATAGAACAATTCAATTATTTCAGCTATTAGACATGTTTTTTAGTGAAGATGGGATGGCAGGTTAAATCTGGAAATATACAACAGAATAAGCAAAGCTGGTATGGTGGGTAGTTATAGCAGTATACAAGACAGTGTTTAAACCGGTTTGAAGTTATTGATCCGAGAGTTGGGTTAGAAATAAACCACTTGATCAAAGACTAGAAGCCACAGATATGAGGTTTCTGAGAAAAATTAGAGGAGTGAACTGTGATGGCAGAATCATATTAAAAATGAAGATATTAGAAAGGAACTTGACATTATTAGCATTCAAGAATATGTAAGCAGAGCTGATCTAAGGTGGTATGGCCACTTAAATAGAATGGGTGAAGAATGGTTAGCAAAACAGGTATTTGATGCCAAGATGGTAGGAAAGAGACCCAGAAGAAGATCAAGGTCTAGGTGGATTGATTCGGTCAGAAAAGTGCCTTAGAAGTGCAAAATGTTAGATATGGCCATATTGGAGTGCTCACAAATAATAGATTGATTTGGAGAAAAATTGTTGATAGGAGATTAATAATAATGCAAACTTAATCATGTAATGCTGCCGTAGTAACCTGAACACCCCTTGATGGTACATATCAGGAAATTGGTGCTGATGATGACATTATTGAAGAAAAAATTAAACAAATTGAAAACAAGAACCAAACCTTGGAGTCTCAGTGGCAAACTAAAGAAGACATTGATTCAGCTAGGGAGGTATGTGGTGGATTGTCTGCAAGGATAGGAAAATAAGAACACCATGGTGGACACAAGAAGTTAAAGAAGAAGTTCTGGAAAAGAAGGAAGCATACCAAAATTTTTAGCAAATAAGTCGGCAGATGCCCTGAAAGAATACTGAGAAAAATGTAAGAAAGTTAAGTTACACCCTCAGTCCAAAAAGAAACCAAACTTTTCGAAAATTAGAAGAAACTAGTGGCGCCACCTGTTGTATCTTTTTGTTGTCGAAAGCAGCAACTTTCGTTAGAGTTGTTTCAACTGTTTATGACATTGTTTCGTTAGAAGCCAAGTTATAGTGCCAAGAGTGATGGTGCTTTTTGACGAATGGTCAGGCGTCATGATATTCATGCTGTACACGAAGAATTCTCACTATCAATCGTTTCAAAACTTCGAGATAAAACTCACCATTGACCATTTGGCCAGACAGAATGAATTCTTTGTGGATAATGTCCTTGGAATTGTAGAAACAAATCAGCATTATCTTTGCTTTTGACTTCTCCAAGCAACTGTTTTTCGGATGCCCCTCTTCTGGTGGTCTCCACTCAGCACTCTGTTTCGGGCTCATACTCAAAACACTTTCAAGGAAGTTTGAGTCCTTATGAGCGGTTTTAATGAGATCCTTGCAGTGTTCAATTCGATAAATTTTTTGGTCTTCAGTCAACTTGTGGGGAACAAATCACAAATTCAATTTACGAAGGCCCAAACTCTTGGTCAAAATGTTTGCACAGTTGATTTTGGAATCCCCAATTCATCTTCAATCAATCAATCTCATGGACAATTTCGGGTTTTCTTTGATGAAATCACGCACTTTTTGGATGTTAACTTCGCTCAGTCCAGTGTTTGGACGGCCCGGCTTTTCGTCATCCTCAAGCATCTCGTGATCACTTTGAAATCGCTTAAGCCACTCGTAAACTTGAGTACGGGATTAGCATTCATCTCACCATATGCTTTTTGAAGCATTTGATGCGTTTTGGTAAAACTTTTACCAAGTTTAATACAAAAGTCAATCGCAGAGAGCTGCGGTTGACTTTTGTGACTCATTTTTGAAACTCATTTTCCGACCATTTTCAAAACACACTGTCATTATAACTCATTATAAATCAGCTTCTAATGAAACAAATGTCATAAACAGTTGACACAACACTAATGAAGGTTGCCACTTTCGACAACAAAAAGATACAACAGGTTGCGCCACTAGTTTCTTCTATTTTCGAAAAGGTCAGTTTCTCTTTGGACAGAGGGTGTATGTATAAAAGCAGCTAAACAAAAGGCATGGGAAGACATTGGTTTTCTTACAATCAGCCATACTCTTATCCATGCTAATATTTTATAATCTAAACACATATTCCCCAATTTATGAACCAATCTTCCATGCTGCATTCTGTAAAAAGCCTTAGCGAAATCCAAAAGTATCATGATATATCCATTCCCCTAGTCTCTAGCTCAATGGTAGCATTATTTTAGAATGCGAGAAAGTTTTGCTAAAACATGACCTTCTCTTAGTAAACCCATGCTGTTTATTGCAATGTAGAGATTCACTGTCAACCCATTTCTGAATGCAAGCCCTAACCAATTTTTCCAGAATCTTCACTACTCCTGAGATACTGATTGGTCGATAGTTGGATACATTGGTCTTTGCACCACCCTTGTGCAATGGAATTACCATACATTCTTTCTATTCCTGCAGAATCTTCCCTGTTCTGAGGCTCATATTAAACAGCCTGGTCAAAGGAATAGCCAGTTCACCTGAATACTCTTTTAGCACATGTGCTGATATCTCATTAGTCCTATTGCTGAATTCTTATTCAGTTTATGCAACAGCTCTAATACCTCCTCTTCATACACCTGAGTTTCTTCATTCAGTGAAGAGGTTGTAGTAGTAGTAGTAGTAGTGAACTCAATGGTTCATACACCAGATTGATAGCTTTTAGCAAAATGGGCACTTATTAGTTCAACAACCTCTTCTGCATGTGTCACTCTGACAACATATGCATTCAGAAGAGTTATTCTTTCATATTCATTCTTTCTTTTACTTGCAGCATATCAGCAGAATTCTTGTGGCTTGTCTTTAGCTTGCAGAGCAAATTTCTTTTAATACTCACTTAATTTTCCTTACAACATTTGTGACTATTCTAGTGTTAATATTTAGAGATGTTTATATAGAGGATATTATCATAATAGTAATCCTACCGGCTGCGCCATTATTTAAATATAGGATTTTTATTAATTTAATCCTGTATATAGAAATGATCTCTGTTCAACAATTATTTTTAATTTATTTCCAAGTGTACCTATATATTATATGCACAAGACTTCACTCCGATTGGTGCAATGACCTCTTTTTTTTACTATTTCTTTCAGAATCCAAATAATCACTGACTCGAGACCAAAATACAAAATAAACACATTTAATAAAACAAAAACAATATATATACACACTTCAAACAACTTTACATAACTATAACTAAGTACAGAATTAATTGGATCCAAGGCCTTTTAAAAATAAACTTACACTTAAGACTAGACTATACACTTTGTTTGCACAATCACAAAATGTTCATAGCTAGTTTCTTTCTCTGTCAATCAAGGCCCTTTTCCGAAGATATGACTTTATTCTTCATTTTCACAGGATCCTTTCTTATCACTCATGTAGCACATGTTAATTCTTCCTAATTCAATTCTGTCTCTTTTTAGTAGAAATAATAGATAGATCCGGCATCCTTAATACAGATGAAACTTCCTAATCAGAGTTTTCTCGAACATTCCTTTAGAACGTAAATAGCAATTTCTTCTTTTATTCAATAAATGCTTATTGACAGTCTTAACTCTTCCAATAAAAAAAAACTCACAGTTCTATGATTCCCTTTTCAGAATCTACTATTAATCTTTCAATTAGTGTTTCCTCCAATATTCCGTTTAAAATGCATATAGCAATATTTTCCTTTTATTCATCAATACTTATTCCGCTTTGAAACTTAATAGTTCCATGATTCCTTTTTCGGAATATACTATTAATTTTCTTCCGGCTGTCACTTAAAAAAATTAAGTTCCTTCCGAACCTATATGAACATTCCTTTAGAACGTAAATAGCAATTTCTTCTTTTATTCACCTCCAATATTCCTTTTAAAATGCCTATAGCAATATTTCCTTTTTTAGTTATCAATACTTATTCCACTTTAAACTTAATAGTTCCACGATTCCTTTTTATACTATTAATTTATATTAATATTAATTAAGACTATTAATATATATAATAGTATAAGATATACTATTAATTTTTCTCCGACTGTCACATAAAAAAACTCGATTTCCTCTGAATCTAAGTGTCTGCCGGTTTGTGTTCTAATTTTCTTCTGAACCCTCTCCTTGTTTACTCTCCCATTGCTTCTATACCAAACTTGTCAGCTGTCAATCACA